>NW_026611785.1:0-158635 GCF_023638135.1 Falco biarmicus
ACCACCACAAAACTTGTTCTACCTGCTTTCTGGGCAGAGATGGGGAACGGCTGAATTTTGGACTCGGCTGGTGACAAAATGTTCCAAACACAACCCATGCACAACTCCACCGGGGAAGGTGCCAGAAACGAGTTCTGTTGGTAGTTTTTACACTACCCCGGTAGGCAGCTGAAAGGCACCACAAAACTTGTTCTACCTGCTTTCTGGGCTGAGATGGAGAATCGCTGAGTTTTGGACTCGGCTGCTGACAAAATGTTCCAAACACACCCCATGCACAACTCCACCGGGGAAGGTGCCAGAAACGAGTTCTGTTGGTAGTTTTTACACTACCCGGTAGGCAGCTGAAAGGCACCACAAAAGTTTTGCTACCTGCTTTCTGGGCTGAGATGGGGAACAGCTGAGTTTTGGACTCGGCTGGTGACAAAATGTTCCAAACACACCCCATGCACACCTCCACCGGGGAAGGTGCCAGAAACGAGTTCTGTTGGTAGTTTTTACAGTACCCCGGTAGGCAAGAGAAAGGCACCACAAAACTTGTTCTACCTGCTTTCTGGGCTGAGATGGAGAATAGCTGAATTTTGGACTCGGCTCCTGACAAAATGTTCCAAACACACCCCATGCACAACTCCACCGGGGAAGGTGCCAGAAAGGAGTTCTGTTGGTAGTTTTTACACTACCCCGGTAGGCAGCTGAAAGGCACCACAAAACTTGTTGTACCTGCTTTCTGGGCTGAGATGGAGAATCGCTGAATTTTGGACTCGGCTGCTGACAAAATGTTCCAAACACACCCCATGCACAACTCCACCGGGGAAGGTGCCAGAAAGGAGTTCTGTTGGTAGTTTTTACACTACCCCGGTAGGCAGCTGAAAGGCACCACAAAACTTGTTGTACCTGCTTTCTGGGCTGAGATGGAGAATCGCTGAATTTTGGACTCGGCTGCTGACAAAATGTTCCAAACACACCCCATGCACAACTCCACCGGGGAAGGTGCCAGAAACGAGTTCTGTTGTAGTTTTTACACTACCCCGGTAGGCAGCTGAAAGGCACCACAAAACTTGTTCTACCTGCTTTCTGGGCTGAGATGGGGAATCGCTGAATTTTGGACTCGGCTGGTGACGAAATGTTCCAAACACACCCCATGCACAACTCCACCGGCAAAGGTGCCAGAAACGAGTTCTGTTGGTAGTTTTTTACACTACCCCGGTAGGCAGCTGAAAGGCACCACAAAACTTGTTCTACCTGCTTTCTGGGCTGAGATGGAGAATAGCTGAATTTTGGACTCGGCTGGTGACAAAATGTTCCAAAACACACCCCATGCACAACTCCACCGGGGAAGGTGCCAGAAACGAGTTCTTTTGGTAGTTTTTACACTACCCCGGTAGGCAGCTGAAAGGCACCACAAAAGTTTTTCTACCTGCTTTCTGGGCTGAGATGGAGAATAGCTGAATTTGGACTCGGCTGGTGACAAAATGTTCCAAACACACCCCATGCACAACTCCACCGGCAAAGGTGCCAGAAACGAGTTCTGTTGGTAGTTTTTACAGTACCCCGGTAGGCAGCTGAAAGGCACCACAAAAGTTGTTCTACCTGCTTTCTGGGCTGAGATGGGGAATCGCTGAATTTTGGACTCGGCTGCTGACAAAATGTTCCAAACACACCCCATGCACAACTCCTCCGGGGAAGGTGCCAGAAACGAGTTCTGTTGGTAGTTTTTACACTACACCGGTAGGCAAGAGAAAGGCAGTACAAAACTTGTTCTACCTGCTTTCTGGGCTGAGATGGAGAATAGCTGAATTTTGGACTCGGCTGGTGACAAAATGTTCCAAACACACCCCATGCACAACTCCACCGGGGAAGGTGCCAGAAACGAGTTCTGTTGGTAGTTTTTACACTACCCCGGTAGGCAGCTGAAAGGCACCACAAAACTTGTTCTACCTGCTTTCTGGGCTGAGATGGGGAACGGCTGAATTTTGGACTCGGCTGGTGACAAAATGTTCCAAACACACCCCATGCACAACTCCACCGGGGAAGGTGCCAGAAACGAGTTCTGTTGGTAGTTTTTACACTACCCCGGTAGGCAGCTGAAAGGCACCACAAAAGTTTTGCTACCTGCTTTCTGGGCTGAGATGGGGAACAGCTGAGTTTTGGACTCGGCTGGTGACAAAATGTTCCAAACACACCCCATGCACAGCTCCACCGGCAAAGGTGCCAGAAACGAGTTCTGTTGGTAGTTTTTACACTACCCCGGTAGGCAGCTGAAAGGCACCACAAAACTTGTTCTACCTGCTTTCTGGGCTGAGATGGGGAATCACTGAATTTTGGACTCGGCTGCTGACAAAATGTTCCAAACACACCCCATGCACAACTCCACCGGGGAAGGTGCCAGAAACGAGTTCTGTTGGTAGTTTTTACACTACCCCGGTAGGCAAGAGAAAGGCACTACAAAACTTGTTGTACCTGCTTTCTGGGCTGAGATGGAGAATAGCTGAATTTTGGACTCGGCTGGTGACAAATTGTTCCAAACACACCCCATGCACAACTCCACCGGGGAAGGGGCCAGAAACGAGTTCTGTTGGTAGTTTTTACACTACCCCGGTAGGCAGCTGAAAGGCACCACAAAACTTGTTCTACCTGCTTTCTGGGCTGAGATGGGGATCAGCTGAATTTTGGACTCGGCTGCTGACAAAATGTTCCAAACACACCCCATGCACAACTCCACCGGCAAAGGTGCCAGAAACGAGTTCTGTTGGTAGTTTTTACAGTACCCCGGTAGGCAGCTGAAAGGCACCACAAAACTTGTTGTACCTGCTTTCTGGGCAGAGATGGGGAACGGCTGAATTTTGGACTCGGCTCCTGACAAAATGTTCCAAACACACCCCATGCACAACTCCACCGGGGAAGGTGCCAGAAACGAGTTCTGTTGGTAGTTTTTACACTACCCCGGTAGGCAGCTGAAAGGCACCACAAAACTTGTTCTACCTGCTTTCTGGGCTGAGATGGGGAATCGCTGAGTTTTGGACTCGGCTCCTGACAAAATGTTCCAAACACACCCCATGCACAACTCCACCGGGGAAGGTGCCAGAAACGAGTTCTGTTGGTAGTTTTTACACTACCCCGGTAGGCAGCTGAAAGGCACCACAAAAGTTTTGCTACCTGCTTTCTGGGCTGAGATGGGGAATCGCTGAATTTTGGACTCGGCTGCTGACAAAATGTTCCAAACACACCCCATGCACACCTCCACCGGGGAAGGTGCCAGAAACGAGTTCTGTTGGTAGTTTTTACAGTACCCCGGTAGGCAAGAGAAAGGCACCACAAAACTTGTTCTACCTGCTTTCTGGGCTGAGATGGAGAATAGCTGAATTTTGGACTCGGCTCCTGACAAAATGTTCCAAACACACCCCATGCACAACTCCACCGGGGAAGGTGCCAGAAAGGAGTTCTGTTGGTAGTTTTTACACTACCCCGGTAGGCAGCTGAAAGGCACCACAAAACTTGTTGTACCTGCTTTCTGGGCTGAGATGGAGAATCGCTGAATTTTGGACTCGGCTGCTGACAAAATGTTCCAAACACACCCCATGCACAACTCCACCGGGGAAGGTGCCAGAAAGGAGTTCTGTTGGTAGTTTTTACACTACCCCGGTAGGCAGCTGAAAGGCACCACAAAACTTGTTGTACCTGCTTTCTGGGCTGAGATGGAGAATCGCTGAATTTTGGACTCGGCTGCTGACAAAATGTTCCAAACACACCCCATGCACAACTCCACCGGGGAAGGTGCCAGAAACGAGTTCTGTTGGTAGTTTTTACACTACCCCGGTAGGCAGCTGAAAGGCACCACAAAACTTGTTCTACCTGCTTTCTGGGCTGAGATGGGGAATCGCTGAATTTTGGACTCGGCTGCTGACAAAATGTTCCAAACACACCCCATGCACAACTCCTCCGGGGAAGGTGCCAGAAACGAGTTCTGTTGGTAGTTTTTACACTACCCCGGTAGGCAGCTGAAAGGCACTACAAAACTTGTTCTACCTGCTTTCTGGGCTGAGATGGAGAATAGCTGAATTTTGGACTCGGCTGGTGACAAAATGTTCCAAACACACCCCATGCACAACTCCACCGGGGAAGGTGCCAGAAACGAGTTCTTTTGGTAGTTTTTACACTACCCCAGTAGGCAGCTGAAAGGCACCACAAAAGTTTTTCTACCTGCTTTCTGGGCTGAGATGGAGAATAGCTGAATTTTGGACTCGGCTGGTGACAAAATGTTCCAAACACACCCCATGCACAACTCCACCGGCAAAGGTGCCAGAAACGAGTTCTGTTGGTAGTTTTTACAGTACCCCGGTAGGCAGCTGAAAGGCACCACAAAAGTTGTTCTACCTGCTTTCTGGGCTGAGATGGGGAATAGCTGAATTTTGGACTCGGCTGGTGACAAAATGTTCCAAACACACCCCATGCACAACTCCACCGGGGAAGGTGCCAGAAACGAGTTCTGTTGGTAGTTTTTACACTACCCCGGTAGGCAGCTGAAAGGCACCACAAAACTTGTTCTACCTGCTTTCTGGGCTGAGATGGGGAACGGCTGAATTTTGGACTCGGCTGGTGACAAAATGTTCCAAACACACCCCATGCACAACTCCACCGGGGAAGGTGCCAGAAACGAGTTCTGTTGGTAGTTTTTACACTACCCCGGTAGGCAGCTGAAAGGCACCACAAAAGTTTTGCTACCTGCTTTCTGGGCTGAGATGGGGAACAGCTGAGTTTTGGACTCGGCTGCTGACAAAATGTTCCAAACACACCCCATGCACAGCTCCACCGGCAAAGGTGCCAGAAACGAGTTCTGTTGGTAGTTTTTACACTACCCCGGTAGGCAGCTGAAAGGCACCACAAAACTTGTTGTACCTGCTTTCTGGGCTGAGATGGGGAATCACTGAATTTTGGACTCGGCTGCTGACAAAATGTTCCAAACACACCCCATGCACAACTCCACCGGGGAAGGTGCCAGAAACGAGTTCTGTTGGTAGTTTTTACACTACCCCGGTAGGCAAGAGAAAGGCACTACAAAACTTGTTGTACCTGCTTTCTGGGCTGAGATGGAGAATAGCTGAATTTTGGACTCGGCTGGTGACAAATTGTTCCAAACACACCCCATGCACAACTCCACCGGGGAAGGGGCCAGAAACGAGTTCTGTTGGTAGTTTTTACACTACCCCGGTAGGCAGCTGAAAGGCACCACAAAACTTGTTCTACCTGCTTTCTGGGCTGAGATGGGGAATCGCTGAATTTTGGACTCGGCTGGTGACAAAATGTTCCAAACACACCCCATGCACAACTCCACCGGGGAAGGTGCCAGAAACGAGTTCTGTTGGTAGTTTTTACACTACCCCGGTAGGCAGCTGAAAGGCACCACAAAACTTGTTCTACCTGCTTTCTGGGCTGAGATGGGGAATCGCTGAATTTTGGACTCGGCTGGTGACAAAATGTTCCAAACACACCCCATGCACAACTCCTCCGGGGAAGGTGCCAGAAACGAGTTCTGTTGGTAGTTTTTACACTACCCCGGTAGGCAGCTGAAAGGCACTACAAAACTTGTTCTACCTGCTTTCTGGGCTGAGATGGAGAATAGCTGAATTTTGGACTCGGCTGGTGACAAAATGTTCCAAACACACCCCATGCACAACTCCACCGGGGAAGGTGCCAGAAACGAGTTCTTTTGGTAGTTTTTACACTACCCCGGTAGGCAGCTGAAAGGCACCACAAAAGTTTTGCTACCTGCTTTCTGGGCTGAGATGGGGATCAGCTGAATTTTGGACTCGGCTGCTGACAAAATGTTCCAAACACACCCCATGCACAACTCCACCGGGGAAGGTGCCAGAAACGAGTTCTGTTGGTAGTTTTTACACTACCCCGGTAGGCAGCTGAAAGGCACCACAAAACTTGTTCTACCTGCTTTCTGGGCTGAGATGGGGAACGGCTGAATTTTGGACTCGGCTGGTGACAAAACGTTCCAAACACACCCCATGCACAACTCCACCGGGGAAGGTGCCAGAAACGAGTTCTGTTGGTAGTTTTTACACTACCCCGGTAGGCAGCTGAAAGGCACCACAAAACTTGTTCTACCTGCTTTCTGGGCTGAGATGGGGAACGGCTGAATTTTGGACTCGGCTCCTGACAAAATGTTCCAAACACACCCCATGCACAACTCCACCGGGGAAGGTGCCAGAAACGAGTTCTGTTGGTAGTTTTTACACTACCCCGGTAGGCAGCTGAAAGGCACCACAAAAGTTTTGCTACCTGCTTTCTGGGCTGAGATGGGGAATCGCTGAATTTTGGACTCGGCTGGTGAAAAAATGTTCCAAACACACCCCATGCACACCTCCACCGGGGAAGGTGCCAGAAACGAGTTCTGTTGGTAGTTTTTACAGTACCCCGGTAGGCAAGAGAAAGGCACCACAAAACTTGTTCTACCTGCTTTCTGGGCTGAGATGGAGAATAGCTGAATTTTGGACTCGGCTCCTGACAAAATGTTCCAAACACACCCCATGCACAACTCCACCGGGGAAGGTGCCAGAAAGGAGTTCTGTTGGTAGTTTTTACAGTACCCCGGTAGGCAGCTGAAAGGCACCACAAAACTTTTGCTACCTGCTTTCTGGGCTGAGATGGAGAACCGCTGAATTTTGGACTCGGCTGGTGACAAAATGTTCCAAACACACCCCATGCACAACTCCACCGAGGAAGGGGCCAGAAAGGAGTTCTGTTGGTAGTTTTTACAGTACCCCGGTAGGCAGCTGAAAGGCACCACAAAACTTGTTCTACCTGCTTTCTGGGCTGAGATGGGGAATTGCTGAATTTTGGACTCGGCTGGTGACAAAATGTTCCAAACACACCCCATGCACAACTCCTCCGGGGAAGGTGCCAGAAACGAGTTCTGTTGGTAGTTTTTACACTACCCCGGTAGGCAAGAGAAAGGCACTACAAAACTTGTTCTACCTGCTTTCTGGGCTGAGATGGAGAATCGCTGAATTTTGGACTCGGCTCCTGACAAAATGTTCCAAACACACCCCATGCACAACTCCACCGGGGAAGGGGCCAGAAACGAGTTCTTTTGGTAGTTTTTACACTACCCCGGTAGGCAGCTGAAAGGCACCACAAAAGTTTTTCTACCTGCTTTCTGGTCTGAGATGGGGAATCGCTGAATTTTGGACTCGGCTGCTGACAAAATGTTCCAAACACACCCCATGCACAACTCCACCGGGGAAGGTGCCAGAAACGAGTTCTGTTGGTAGTTTTTACACTACCCCGGTAGGCAGCTGAAAGGCACCACAAAACTTGTTGTACCTGCTTTCTGGGCTGAGATGGGGAACGGCTGAATTTTGGACTCGGCTGGTGACAAAACGTTCCAAACACACCCCATGCACAACTCCACCGGGGAAGGTGCCAGAAACGAGTTCTGTTGGTAGTTTTTACAGTACCCCGGTAGGCAGCTGAAAGGCACCACAAAAGTTTTGCTACCTGCTTTCTGGGCTGAGATGGGGAACGGCTGAATTTTGGACTCGGCTGGTGAAAAAATGTTCCAAACACACCCCATGCACAGCTCCACCGGCAAAGGTGCCAGAAACGAGTTCTGTTGGTAGTTTTTACACTACCCCGGGTAGGCAGCTGAAAGGCACCACAAAACTTGTTGTACCTGCTTTCTGGGCTGAGATGGGGAACAGCTGAATTTTGGACTCGGCTGCTGACAAAATGTTCCAAACACACCCCATGCACAGCTCCACTGGCAAAGGTGCCAGAAACGAGTTCTGTTGGTAGTTTTTACAGTACCCCGGTAGGCAGCTGAAAGGCACCACAAAACTTGTTGTACCTGCTTTCTGGGCTGAGATGGAGAATCGCTGAATTTTGGACTCGGCTGGTGACAAAATGTTCCAAACACACCCCATGCACAACTCCACCGGGGAAGGGGCCAGAAACGAGTTCTGTTGGTAGTTTTTACACTACCCCGGTAGGCAGCTGAAAGGCACCACAAAAGTTTTGCTACCTGCTTTCTGGGCTGAGATGGGGAATCGCTGAATTTTGGACTCGGCTGGTGAAAAAATGTTCCAAACACACCCCATGCACACCTCCACCGGGGAAGGTGCCAGAAACGAGTTCTGTTGGTAGTTTTTACAGTACCCCGGTAGGCAAGAGAAAGGCACCACAAAACTTGTTCTACCTGCTTTCTGGGCTGAGATGGAGAATCGCTGACTTCTGGAGTAGGCTGGTGACAAAATGTTCCAAACACACCCCATGCACAACTCCTCCGGGGAAGGTGCCAGAAAGGAGTTCTGTTGGTAGTTTTTACACTACCCCGGTAGGCAGCTGAAAGGCACCACAAAACTTGTTGTACCTGCTTTCTGGGCTGAGATGGAAAATCGCTGAATTTTGGACTCGGCTGGTGACAAAATGTTCCAAACACACCCCATGCACAACTCCACCGGCAAAGGTGCCAGAAACGAGTTCTGTTGGTAGTTTTTACAGTACCCCGGTAGGCAGCTGAAAGGCACCACAAAATTTGTTCTACCTGCTTTCTGGGCTGAGATGGGGAATCGCTGAATTTTGGACTCGGCTGGTGACAAAATGTTCCAAACACACCCCATGCACAACTCCACCGGGGAAGGGGCCAGAAACGAGTTCTGTTGGTAGTTTTTACACTACCCCGGTAGGCAGCTGAAAGGCACCACAAAAGTTTTTCTACCTGCTTTCTGGTCTGAGATGGGGATCAGCTGAATTTTGGACTCGGCTGCTGACAAAATGTTCCAAACACACCCCATGCACAACTCCACCGGGGAAGGTGCCAGAAACGAGTTCTGTTGGTAGTTTTTACACTACCCCGGTAGGCAGCTGAAAGGCACCACAAAAGTTGTTCTACCTGCTTTCTGGGCTGAGATGGGGAATAGCTGAATTTTGGACTCGGCTGGTAACAAAATGTTCCAAACACACCCCATGCACAGCTCCACCGGCAAAGGTGCCAGAAACGAGTTCTGTTGGTAGTTTTTACACTACCCCAGTAGGCAGCTGAAAGGCACCACAAAACTTGTTGTACCTGCTTTCTGGGCTGAGATGGGGAACGGCTGAATTTTGGACTCGGCTGCTGACAAAATGTTCCAAACACACCCCATGCACAGCTCCACCGCCAAAGGTGCCAGAAACGAGTTCTGTTGGTAGTTTTTACAGTACCCCGGTAGGCAGCTGAAAGGCACCACAAAACTTGTTGTACCTGCTTTCTGGGCTGAGATGAGGAACGGCTGAATTTTGGACTCGGCTGGTGACAAAATGTTCCAAACACACCCCATGCACAACTCCACCGGGGAAGGTGCCAGAAACGAGTTCTGTTGGTAGTTTTTACACTACCCCGGTAGGCAGCTGAAAGGCACCACAAAACTTGTTGTACCTGCTTTCTGGGCTGAGATGGGGAACAGCTGAATTTTGGACTCGGCTGCTGACAAAATGTTCCAAACACACCCCATGCACAGCTCCACCGGCAAAGGTGCCAGAAACGAGTTCTGTTGGTAGTTTTTACACTACCCCGGTAGGCAGCTGAAAGGCACCACAAAACTTGTTCTACCTGCTTTCTGGGCTGAGATGGGGAATCGCTGAATTTTGGACTCGGCTGGTGACAAAATGTTCCAAACACACCCCATGCACAACTCCTCCGGGGAAGGTGCCAGAAACGAGTTCTGTTGGTAGTTTTTACACTACACCGGTAGGCAAGAGAAAGGCAGTACAAAACTTGTTCTACCTGCTTTCTGGGCTGAGATGGAGAATAGCTGAATTTTGGACTCGGCTGGTAACAAAATGTTCCAAACACACCCCATGCACAACTCCACCGGGGAAGGTGCCAGAAACGAGTTCTGTTGGTAGTTTTTACACTACCCCGGTAGGCAGCTGAAAGGCACCACAAAACTTGTTGTACCTGCTTTCTGGGCTGAGATGGGGATCAGCTGAATTTTGGACTCGGCTGCTGACAAAATGTTCCAAACACACCCCATGCACAGCTCCACCGGGGAAGGTGCCAGAAACGAGTTCTGTTGGTAGTTTTTACACTACCCCGGTAGGCAGCTGAAAGGCACCACAAAAGTTTTTCTACCTGCTTTCTGGGCTTAGATGGGGATCAGCTGAATTTTGGACTCGGCTGCTGACAAAATGTTCCAAACACACCCCATGCACAACTCCTCCGGGGAAGGGGCCAGAAACGAGTTCTTTTGGTAGTTTTTACACTACCCCGGTAGGCAGCTGAAAGGCACCACAAAACTTGTTCTACCTGCTTTCTGGGCTGAGATGGGGAATCGCTGAATTTTGGACTCGGCTGGTGACAAAATGTTCCAAACACACCCCATGCACAACTCCACCGGCAAAGGTGCCAGAAACGAGTTCTGTTGGTAGTTTTTACACTACCCCGGTAGGCAGCTGAAAGGCACCACAAAAGTTTTGCTACCTGCTTTCTGGGCTGAGATGGGGAACGGCTGAATTTTGATCTCGGCTGGTGAAAAAATGTTCCAAACACACCCCATGCACACCTCCACCGGGGAAGGTGCCAGAAACGAGTTCTGTTGGTAGTTTTTACAGTACCCCGGTAGGCAGCTGAAAGGCACCACAAAACTTGTTCTACCTGCTTTCTGGGCTGAGATGGAGAATCGCTGAATTTTGGACTCGGCTCCTGACAAAATGTTCCAAACACACCCCATGCACAACTCCTCCGGGGAAGGTGCCAGAAACGAGTTCTGTTGGTAGTTTTTACACTACCCTGGTAGGCAAGAGAAAGGCACTACAAAACTTGTTCTACCTGCTTTCTGGGCTGAGATGGAGAATAGCTGAATTTTGGACTCGGCTGGTAACAAAATGTTCCAAACACACCCCATGCACAACTCCACCGGGAAAGGGGCCAGAAAGGAGTTCTGTTGGTAGTTTTTACAGTACCCCGGTAGGCAGCTGAAAGGCACCACAAAACTTGTTCTACCTGCTTTCTGGGCTTAGATGGGGAACAGCTGAATTTTGGACTCGGCTGGTGACAAAATGTTCCAAACACACCCCATGCACAACTCCACCGAGGAAGGTGCCAGAAACGAGTACTGTTGGTAGTTTTTACACTACCCCGGTAGGCAGCTGAAAGGCACCACAAAACTTGTTGTACCTGCTTTCTGGGCAGAGATGGGGAACGGCTGAATTTTGGACTCGGCTGGTGACAAAATGTTCCAAACACACCCCATGCACACCTCCACCGGGGAAGGTGCCAGAAACGAGTTCTGTTGGTAGTTTTTACACTACCCCGGTAGGCAGCTGAAAGGCACCACAAAAGTTTTGCTACCTGCTTTCTGGGCTGAGATGGGGAATCGCTGAATTTTCGACTCGGCTGGTGACAAAATGTTCCAAACACACCCTATGCACAACTCCACCGGGGAAGGTGCCAGAAAGGAGTTCTGTTGGTAGTTTTTACACTACCCCGGTAGGCAGCTGAAAGGCACCACAAAACTTGTTCTACCTGCTTTCTGGGCTGAGATGGAGAATCGCTGAATTTTGGACTCGGCTCCTGACAAAATGTTCCAAACACACCCCATGCACAACTCCACCGGGGAAGGTGCGAGAAAGGAGTTCTGTTGGTAGTTTTTACACTACCCCGGTAGGCAGCTGAAAGGCACCACAAAACTTGTTCTACCTGCTTTCTGGGCTGAGATGGGGAATCGCTGAATTTTGGGCTCGGCTGGTGACAAAATGTTCCAAACACACCCCATGCACAACTCCACCGGCAAAGGTGCCAGAAACGAGTACTGTTGGTAGTTTTTATACTACCCCGGTAGGCAGCTGAAAGGCACCACAAAACTTGTTCTACCTGCTTTCTGGGCTGAGATGGGGAACAGCTGAATTTTGGACTCGGCTGCTGACAAAATGTTCCAAACTCACCCCATGCACAACTCCACCGGGGAAGGTGCCAGAAACGAGTTCTGTTGGTAGTTTTTACAGTACCCCGGTAGGCAGCTGAAAGGCACCACAAAACTTGTTGTACCTGCTTTCTGGGCAGAGATGGGGAACGGCTGAATTTTGGACTCGGCTGGTGACAAAATGTTCCAAACACACCCCATGCACAACTCCACCGGGGAAGGTGCCAGAAACGAGTTCTGTTGGTAGTTTTTACACTACCCCGGTAGGCAGCTGAAAGGCACCACAAAACTTGTTGTACCTGCTTTCTGGGCTGAGATGGGGAACAGCTGAATTTTGGACTCGGCTGGTAACAAAATGTTCCAAACACACCCCATGCACAGCTCCACCGGGGAAGGTGCCAGAAACGAGTTCTGTTGGTAGTTTTTACAGTACCCCGGTAGGCAGCTGAAAGGCACCACAAAACTTGTTGTACCTGCTTTCTGGGCTGAGATGAGGAACGGCTGAATTTTGGACTCGGCTGGTGACAAAATGTTCCAAACACACCCCATGCACAACTCCACCGGGGAAGGTGCCAGAAACGAGTTCTGTTGGTAGTTTTTACACTACCCCGGTAGGCAGCTGAAAGGCACCACAAAAGTTTTGCTACCTGCTTTCTGGGCTGAGATGGGGAACAGCTGAGTTTTGGACTCGGCTGGTGACAAAATGTTCCAAACACACCCCATGCACAGCTCCACCGGCAAAGGTGCCAGAAACGAGTTCTGTTGGTAGTTTTTACACTACCCCGGTAGGCAGCTGAAAGGCACCACAAAACTTGTTCTACCTGCTTTCTGGGCTGAGATGGGGAATCACTGAATTTTGGACTCGGCTGGTGACAAAATGTTCCAAACACACCCCATGCACAACTCCACCGGGGAAGGTGCCAGAAACGAGTTCTGTTGGTAGTTTTTAAACTACCCCGGTAGGCAAGAGAAAGGCACTACAAAACTTGTTGTACCTGCTTTCTGGGCTGAGATGGAGAATAGCTGAATTTTGGACTCGGCTGGTGACAAATTGTTCCAAACACACCCCATGCACAACTCCACCGGGGAAGGGGCCAGAAACGAGTTCTGTTGGTAGTTTTTACACTACCCCGGTAGGCAGCTGAAAGGCACCACAAAACTTGTTGTACCTGCTTTCTGGGCTGAGATGGGGATCAGCTGAATTTTGGACTCGGCTGCTGACAAAATGTTCCAAACACACCCCATGCACAACTCCACCGGCAAAGGTGCCAGAAACGAGTTCTGTTGGTAGTTTTTACAGTACCCCGGTAGGCAGCTGAAAGGCACCACAAAACTTGTTGTACCTGCTTTCTGGGCAGAGATGGGGAACGGCTGAATTTTGGACTCGGCTGGTGACAAAATGTTCCAAACACACCCCATGCACAACTCCACCGGGGAAGGTGCCAGAAACGAGTTCTGTTGGTAGTTTTTACACTACCCCGGTAGGCAGCTGAAAGGCACCACAAAACTTGTTCTACCTGCTTTCTGGGCTGAGATGGAGAATCGCTGAGTTTTGGACTCGGCTGGTGACAAATTGTTCCAAACACACCCCATGCACAACTCCACCGGGGAAGGTGCCAGAAACGAGTTCTGTTGGTAGTTTTTACACTACCCCGGTAGGCAGCTGAAAGGCACCACAAAACTTGTTGTACCTGCTTTCTGGGCTGAGATGGGGATCAGCTGAATTTTGGACTCGGCTGCTGACAAAATGTTCCAAACACACCCCATGCACAACTCCACCGGCAAAGGTGCCAGAAACGAGTTCTGTTGGTAGTTTTTACAGTACCCCGGTAGGCAGCTGAAAGGCACCACAAAACTTGTTGTACCTGCTTTCTGGGCAGAGATGGGGAACGGCTGAATTTTGGACTCGGCTGGTGACAAAATGTTCCAAACACACCCCATGCACAACTCCACCGGGGAAGGTGCCAGAAAGGAGTTCTGTTGGTAGTTTTTACACTACCCCGGTAGGCAGCTGAAAGGCACCACAAAACTTGTTGTACCTGCTTTCTGGGCTGAGATGGAGAATCGCTGAATTTTGGACTCGGCTGCTGACAAAATGTTCCAAACACACCCCATGCACAACTCCACCGGGGAAGGTGCCAGAAACGAGTTCTGTTGGTAGTTTTTACACTACCCCGGTAGGCAGCTGAAAGGCACCACAAAACTTGTTCTACCTGCTTTCTGGGCTGAGATGGGGAATCGCTGAATTTTGGACTCGGCTGCTGACAAAATGTTCCAAACACACCCCATGCACAACTCCTCCGGGGAAGGTGCCAGAAACGAGTTCTGTTGGTAGTTTTTACACTACCCCGGTAGGCAGCTGAAAGGCACTACAAAACTTGTTCTACCTGCTTTCTGGGCTGAGATGGAGAATAGCTGAATTTTGGACTCGGCTGGTGACAAAATGTTCCAAACACACCCCATGCACAACTCCACCGGGGAAGGTGCCAGAAACGAGTTCTTTTGGTAGTTTTTACACTACCCCGGTAGGCAGCTGAAAGGCACCACAAAAGTTTTTCTACCTGCTTTCTGGGCTGAGATGGAGAATAGCTGAATTTTGGACTCGGCTGGTGACAAAATGTTCCAAACACACCCCATGCACAACTCCACCGGCAAAGGTGCCAGAAACGAGTTCTGTTGGTAATTTTTACAGTACCCCGGTAGGCAGCTGAAAGGCACCACAAAAGTTGTTCTACCTGCTTTCTGGGCTGAGATGGGGAATAGCTGAATTTTGGACTCGGCTGGTGACAAAATGTTCCAAACACACCCCATGCACAACTCCACCGGGGAAGGTGCCAGAAACGAGTTCTGTTGGTAGTCTTTACACTACCCCGGTAGGCAAGAGAAAGGCACCACAAAACTTGTTGTACCTGCTTTCTGGGCTGAGATGGGGAACGGCTGAATTTTGGACTCGGCTGGTGACAAAATGTTCCAAACACACCCCATGCACAACTCCACCGGGGAAGGTGCCAGAAACGAGTTCTGTTGGTAGTTTTTACACTACCCCGGTAGGCAGCTGAAAGGCACCACAAAAGTTTTGCTACCTGCTTTCTGGGCTGAGATGGGGAACAGCTGAGTTTTGGACTCGGCTGGTGACAAAATGTTCCAAACACACCCCATGCACAGCTCCACCGGCAAAGGTGCCAGAAACGAGTTCTGTTGGTAGTTTTTACACTACCCCGGTAGGCAGCTGAAAGGCACCACAAAACTTGTTCTACCTGCTTTCTGGGCTGAGATGGGGAATCACTGAATTTTGGACTCGGCTGCTGACAAAATGTTCCAAACACACCCCATGCACAACTCCACCGGGGAAGGTGCCAGAAACGAGTTCTGTCGGTAGTTTTTACACTACCCCGGTAGGCAAGAGAAAGGCACCACAAAACTTGTTCTACCTGCTTTCTGGGCAGAGATGGGGAACGGCTGAATTTTGGACTCGGCTGGTGACAAAATGTTCCAAACACACCCCATGCACAACTCCACCGGGAAGGTGCCAGAAACGAGTTCTGTTGGTAGTTTTTACACTACCCCGGTAGGCAGCTGAAAGGCACCACAAAACTTGTTCTACCTGCTTTCTGGGCTGAGATGGAGAATCGCTGAGTTTTGGACTCGGCTGGTGACAAATTGTTCCAAACACACCCCATGCACAACTCCACCGGGGAAGGGGCCAGAAACGAGTTCTGTTGGTAGTTTTTACACTACCCCGGTAGGCAGCTGAAAGGCACCACAAAACTTGTTGTACCTGCTTTCTGGGCTGAGATGGGGATCAGCTGAATTTTGGACTCGGCTGCTGACAAAATGTTCCAAACACACCCCATGCACAACTCCACCGGCAAAGGTGCCAGAAACGAGTTCTGTTGGTAGTTTTTACAGTACCCCGGTAGGCAGCTGAAAGGCACCACAAAACTTGTTGTACCTGCTTTCTGGGCAGAGATGGGGAACGGCTGAATTTTGGACTCGGCTGGTGACAAAATGTTCCAAACACACCCCATGCACAACTCCACCGGGGAAGGTGCCAGAAACGAGTTCTGTTGGTAGTTTTTACACTACCCCGGTAGGCAGCTGAAAGGCACCACAAAACTTGTTGTACCTGCTTTCTGGGCTGAGATGGAGAATCGCTGAGTTTTGGACTCGGCTCCTGACAAAATGTTCCAAACACACCCCATGCACAACTCCACCGGGGAAGGTGCCAGAAACGAGTTCTGTTGGTAGTTTTTACACTACCCCGGTAGGCAGCTGAAAGGCACCACAAAACTTGTTCTACCTGCTTTCTGGGCTGAGATGGGGAATCACTGAATTTTGGACTCGGCTGGTGACAAAATGTTCCAAACACACCCCATGCACAACTCCACCGGGGAAGGTGCCAGAAACGAGTTCTGTTGGTAGTTTTTACACTACCCCGGTAGGCAAGAGAAAGGCACTACAAAACTTGTTGTACCTGCTTTCTGGGCTGAGATGGAGAATAGCTGAATTTTGGACTCGGCTGGTGACAAATTGTTCCAAACACACCCCATGCACAACTCCACCGGGGAAGGGGCCAGAAACGAGTTCTGTTGGTAGTTTTTACACTACCCCGGTAGGCAGCTGAAAGGCACCACAAAACTTGTTGTACCTGCTTTCTGGGCTGAGATGGGGATCAGCTGAATTTTGGACTCGGCTGCTGACAAAATGTTCCAAACACACCCCATGCACAACTCCACCGGCAAAGGTGCCAGAAACGAGTTCTGTTGGTAGTTTTTACACTACCCCGGTAGGCAGCTGAAAGGCACCACAAAACTTGTTGTACCTGCTTTCTGGGCAGAGATGGGGAACGGCTGAATTTTGGACTCGGCTGGTGACAAAATGTTCCAAACACACCCCATGCACAACTCCACCGGGGAAGGTGCCAGAAACGAGTTCTGTTGGTAGTTTTTACACTACCCCGGTAGGCAGCTGAAAGGCACCACAAAACTTGTTCTACCTGCTTTCTGGGCTTAGATGGAGAATCGCTGAGTTTTGGACTCGGCTCCTGACAAAATGTTCCAAACACACCCCATGCACAACTCCACCGGGGAAGGTGCCAGAAACGAGTTCTGTTGGTAGTTTTTACACTACCCCGGTAGGCAGCTGAAAGCCACCACAAAAGTTTTGCTACCTGCTTTCTGGGCTGAGATGGGGAATCGCTGAATTTTGGACTCGGCTGCTGAAAAAATGTTCCAAACACACCCCATGCACAACTCCACCGGGGAAGGTGCCAGAAACGAGTTCTGTTGGTAGTTTTTACACTACCCCGGTAGGCAAGAGAAAGGCACCACAAAACTTGTTCTACCTGCTTTCTGGGCTGAGATGGAGAATAGCTGAATTTTGGACTCGGCTCCTGACAAAATGTTCCAAACACACCCCATGCACAACTCCACCGGGGAAGGTGCCAGAAACGAGTTCTGTTGGTAGTTTTTACACTACCCCGGTAGGCAGCTGAAAGGCACCACAAAACTTGTTGTACCTGCTTTCTGGGCTGAGATGGAGAATCGCTGAATTTTGGACTCGGCTGCTGACAAAATGTTCCAAACACACCCCATGCACAACTCCACCGGGGAAGGTGCCAGAAAGGAGTTCTGTTGGTAGTTTTTACACTACCCCGGTAGGCAGCTGAAAGGCACCACAAAACTTGTTCTACCTGCTTTCTGGGCTGAGATGGGGAATCGCTGAATTTTGGACTCGGCTGCTGACAAAATGTTCCAAACACACCCCATGCACAACTCCTCCGGGGAAGGTGCCAGAAACGAGTTCTGTTGGTAGTTTTTACACTACCCCGGTAGGCAGCTGAAAGGCACCACAAAACTTGTTCTACCTGCTTTCTGGGCTGAGATGGAGAATCGCTGAGTTTTGGACTCGGCTGGTGACAAATTGTTCCAAACACACCCCATGCACAACTCCACCGGGGAAGGGGCCAGAAACGAGTTCTGTTGGTAGTTTTTACACTACCCCGGTAGGCAGCTGAAAGGCACCACAAAACTTGTTGTACCTGCTTTCTGGGCTGAGATGGGGATCAGCTGAATTTTGGATTCGGCTGCTGACAAAATGTTCCAAACACACCCCATGCACAACTCCACCGGCAAAGGTGCCAGAAACGAGTTCTGTTGGTAGTTTTTACAGTACCCCGGTAGGCAGCTGAAAGGCACCACAAAACTTGTTGTACCTGCTTTCTGGGCAGAGATGGGGAACGGCTGAATTTTGGACTCGGCTGGTGACAAAATGTTCCAAACACACCCCATGCACAACTCCACCGGGGAAGGTGCCAGAAACGAGTTCTGTTGGTAGTTTTTACACTACCCCGGTAGGCAGCTGAAAGGCACCACAAAACTTGTTCTAACCTGCTTTCTGGGCTGAGATGGAGAATCGCTGAGTTTTGGACTCGGCTCCTGACAAAATGTTCCAAACACACCCCATGCACAACTCCACCGGGGAAGGTGCCAGAAACGAGTTCTGTTGGTAGTTTTTACACTACCCCGGTAGGCAGCTGAAAGGCACCACAAAACTTGTTCTACCTGCTTTCTGGGCTGAGATGGGGAATCACTGAATTTTGGACTCGGCTGGTGACAAAATGTTCCAAACACACCCCATGCACAACTCCACCGGGGAAGGTGCCAGAAACGAGTTCTGTTGGTAGTTTTTACACTACCCCGGTAGGCAAGAGAAAGGCACTACAAAACTTGTTGTACCTGCTTTCTGGGCTGAGATGGAGAATAGCTGAATTTTGGACTCGGCTGGTGACAAATTGTTCCAAACACACCCCATGCACAACTCCACCGGGGAAGGGGCCAGAAACGAGTTCTGTTGGTAGTTTTTACACTACCCCGGTAGGCAGCTGAAAGGCACCACAAAACTTGTTGTACCTGCTTTCTGGGCTGAGATGGGGATCAGCTGAATTTTGGACTCGGCTGCTGACAAAATGTTCCAAACACACCCCATGCACAACTCCACCGGCAAAGGTGCCAGAAACGAGTTCTGTTGGTAGTTTTTACACTACCCCGGTAGGCAGCTGAAAGGCACCACAAAACTTGTTGTACCTGCTTTCTGGGCAGAGATGGGGAACGGCTGAATTTTGGACTCGGCTGGTGACAAAATGTTCCAAACACACCCCATGCACAACTCCACCGGGGAAGGTGCCAGAAACGAGTTCTGTTGGTAGTTTTTACACTACCCCGGTAGGCAGCTGAAAGGCACCACAAAACTTGTTCTACCTGCTTTCTGGGCTGAGATGGAGAATCGCTGAGTTTTGGACTCGGCTCCTGACAAAATGTTCCAAACACACCCCATGCACAACTCCACCGGGGAAGGTGCCAGAAACGAGTTCTGTTGGTAGTTTTTACACTACCCCCGGTAGGCAGCTGAAAGCCACCACAAAAGTTTTGCTACCTGCTTTCTGGGCTGAGATGGGGAATCGCTGAATTTTGGACTCGGCTGCTGAAAAAATGTTCCAAACACACCCCATGCACAACTCCACCGGGGAAGGTGCCAGAAACGAGTTCTGTTGGTAGTTTTTACACTACCCCGGTAGGCAAGAGAAAGGCACCACAAAACTTGTTCTACCTGCTTTCTGGGCTGAGATGGAGAATAGCTGAATTTTGGACTCGGCTCCTGACAAAATGTTCCAAACACACCCCATGCACAACTCCACCGGGGAAGGTGCCAGAAACGAGTTCTGTTGGTAGTTTTTACACTACCCCGGTAGGCAGCTGAAAGGCACCACAAAACTTGTTGTACCTGCTTTCTGGGCTGAGATGGAGAATCGCTGAATTTTGGACTCGGCTGCTGACAAAATGTTCCAAACACACCCCATGCACAACTCCACCGGGGAAGGTGCCAGAAACGAGTTCTGTTGGTAGTTTTTACACTACCCCGGTAGGCAGCTGAAAGGCACTACAAAACTTGTTCTACCTGCTTTCTGGGCTGAGATGGAGAATAGCTGAATTTTGGACTCGGCTGGTGACAAAATGTTCCAAACACACCCCATGCACAACTCCACCGGGGAAGGTGCCAGAAACGAGTTCTTTTGGTAGTTTTTACACTACCCCGGTAGGCAGCTGAAAGGCACCACAAAAGTTTTTCTACCTGCTTTCTGGGCTGAGATGGAGAATAGCTGAATTTTGGACTCGGCTGGTGACAAAATGTTCCAAACACACCCCATGCACAACTCCACCGGCAAAGGTGCCAGAAACGAGTTCTGTTGGTAATTTTTACAGTACCCCGGTAGGCAGCTGAAAGGCACCACAAAAGTTGTTCTACCTGCTTTCTGGGCTGAGATGGGGAATAGCTGAATTTTGGACTCGGCTGGTGACAAAATGTTCCAAACACACCCCATGCACAACTCCACCGGGGAAGGTGCCAGAAATGAGTTCTGTTGGTAGTCTTTACACTACCCCGGTAGGCAGCTGAAAGGCACCACAAAACTTGTTCTACCCTGCTTTCTGGGCTGAGATGGGGAACGGCTGAATTTTGGACTCGGCTGGTGACAAAATGTTCCAAACACACCCCATGCACAAACTCCACCGGGGAAGGTGCCAGAAACGAGTTCTGTTGGTAGTTTTTACACTACCCCGGTAGGCAGCTGAAAGGCACCACAAAAGTTTTGCTACCTGCTTTCTGGGCTGAGATGGGGAACAGCTGAGTTTTGGACTCGGCTGGTGACAAAATGTTCCAAACACACCCCATGCACAGCTCCACCGGCAAAGGTGCCAGAAACGAGTTCTGTTGGTAGTTTTTACACTACCCCCGGTAGGCAGCTGAAAGGCACCACAAAACTTGTTCTACCTGCTTTCTGGGCTGAGATGGGGAATCACTGAATTTTGGACTCGGCTGCTGACAAAATGTTCCAAACACACCCCATGCACAACTCCACCGGGGAAGGTGCCAGAAACGAGTTCTGTCGGTAGTTTTTACACTACCCCCCGGTAGGCAAGAGAAAGGCACCACAAAACTTGTTCTACCTGCTTTCTGGGCAGAGATGGGGAACGGCTGAATTTTGGACTCGGCTGGTGACAAAATGTTCCAAACACACCCCATGCACAACTCCACCGGGGAAGGTGCCA
This sequence comes from Falco biarmicus, assembly GCF_023638135.1. NCBI lineage: Eukaryota > Metazoa > Chordata > Aves > Falconiformes > Falconidae > Falco > Falco biarmicus. Next base: position 21,011 of record NW_026611785.1, read on the forward strand.
GAAACGAGTTCTGTTGGTAGTTTTTACACTACCCCCGGTAGGCAGCTGAAAGGCACCACAAAACTTGTTCTACCTGCTTTCTGGGCTGAGATGGAGAATCGCTGAGTTTTGGACTCGGCTCCTGACAAAATGTTCCAAACACACCCCATGCACAACTCCACCGGGGAAGGTGCCAGAAACGAGTTCTGTTGGTAGTTTTTTACACTACCCCGGTAGGCAGCTGAAAGGCACCACAAAAGTTTTGCTACCTGCTTTCTGGGCTGAGATGGGGAATCGCTGAATTTTGGACTCGGCTGCTGACAAAATGTTCCAAACACACCCCATGCACACCTCCACCGGGGAAGGTGCCAGAAACGAGTTCTGTTGGTAGTTTTTACAGTACCCCCGGTAGGCAAGAGAAAGGCACCACAAAACTTGTTCTACCTGCTTTCTGGGCTGAGATGGAGAATAGCTGAATTTTGGACTCGGCTCCTGACAAAATGTTCCAAACACACCCCATGCACAACTCCACCGGGGAAGGTGCCAGAAAGGAGTTCTGTTGGTAGTTTTTACACTACCCCGGTAGGCAGCTGAAAGGCACCACAAAACTTGTTGTACCTGCTTTCTGGGCTGAGATGGAGAATCGCTGAATTTTGGACTCGGCTGCTGACAAAATGTTCCAAACACACCCCATGCACAACTCCACCGGGGAAGGTGCCAGAAAGGAGTTCTGTTGGTAGTTTTTACACTACCCCAGTAGGCAGCTGAAAGGCACCACAAAACTTGTTGTACCTGCTTTCTGGGCTGAGATGGAGAATCGCTGAATTTTGGACTCGGCTGCTGACAAAATGTTCCAAACACACCCCATGCACAACTCCACCGGGGAAGGTGCCAGAAACGAGTTCTGTTGGTAGTTTTTACACTACCCCGGTAGGCAGCTGAAAGGCACCACAAAACTTGTTCTACCTGCTTTCTGGGCTGAGATGGGGAATCGCTGAATTTTGGACTCGGCTGCTGACAAAATGTTCCAAACACACCCCATGCACAACTCCTCCGGGGAAGGTGCCAGAAACGAGTTCTGTTGGTAGTTTTTACACTACCCCGGTAGGCAGCTGAAAGGCACTACAAAACTTGTTCTACCTGCTTTCTGGGCTGAGATGGAGAATAGCTGAATTTTGGACTCGGCTGGTGACAAAATGTTCCAAACACACCCCATGCACAACTCCACCGGGGAAGGTGCCAGAAATGAGTTCTTTTGGTAGTTTTTACACTACCCCCGGTAGGCAGCTGAAAGGCACCACAAAAGTTTTTCTACCTGCTTTCTGGGCTGAGATGGAGAATCGCTGAATTTTGGACTCGGCTGCTGACAAAATGTTCCAAACACACCCCATGCACAACTCCACCGGGGAAGGTGCCAGAAACGAGTTCTGTTGGTAGTTTTTACACTACCCCCGGTAGGCAGCTGAAAGGCACCACAAAACTTGTTCTACCTGCTTTCTGGGCTGAGATGGGGAACGGCTGAATTTTGGACTCGGCTGGTGACAAAACGTTCCAAACACACCCCATGCACAACTCCACCGGGGAAGGTGCCAGAAACGAGTTCTGTTGGTAGTTTTTACAGTACCCCGGTAGGCAAGAGAAAGGCACCACAAAACTTGTTCTACCTGCTTTCTGGGCTGAGATGGAGAATCGCTGAATTTTGGACTCGGCTCCTGACAAAATGTTCCAAACACACCCCATGCACAACTCCACCGGGGAAGGTGCCAGAAAGGAGTTCTGTTGGTAGTTTTTACAGTACCCCGGTAGGCAGCTGAAAGGCACCACAAAACTTGTTGTACCTGCTTTCTGGGCTGAGAGGGAGAACCGCTGAATTTTGGACTCGGCTGGTGACAAAATGTTCCAAACACACCCCATGCACAACTCCACCGAGGAAGGGGCCAGAAAGGAGTTCTGTTGGTAGTTTTTACAGTACCCCGGTAGGCAGCTGAAAGGCACCACAAAACTTGTTGTACCTGCTTTCTGGGCTGAGATGGAGAATCGCTGAATTTTGGACTCGGCTGCTGACAAAATGTTCCAAACACACCCCATGCACAACTCCACCGGGGAAGGTGCCAGAAACGAGTTCTGTTGGTAGTTTTTACACTACCCCGGTAGGCAAGAGAAAGGCACTACAAAACTTGTTCTACCTGCTTTCTGGGCTGAGATGGAGAATAGCTGAATTTTGGACTCGGCTGGTGACAAATTGTTCCAAACACACCCCATGCACAACTCCACCGGGGAAGGGGCCAGAAACGAGTTCTTTTGGTAGTTTTTACACTACCCCGGTAGGCAGCTGAAAGGCACCACAAAAGTTTTTCTACCTGCTTTCTGGGCTGAGATGGGGAATCGCTGAATTTTGGACTCGGCTGCTGACAAAATGTTCCAAACACACCCCATGCACAACTCCACCGGCAAAGGTGCCAGAAACGAGTTCTGTTGGTAGTTTTTACACTACCCCGGTAGGCAGCTGAAAGGCACCACAAAACTTGTTGTACCTGCTTTCTGGGCTGAGATGGGGAACGGCTGAATTTTGGACTCGGCTGGTGACAAAACGTTCCAAACACACCGCATGCACAACTCCACCGGGGAAGTGCCAGAAACGAGTTCTGTTGGTAGTTTTTACAGTACCCCGGTAGGCAGCTGAAAGGCACCACAAAAGTTTTGCTACCTGCTTTCTGGGCTGAGATGGGGAACGGCTGAATTTTGGACTCGGCTGGTGAAAAAATGTTCCAAACACACCCCATGCACACCTCCACCGGGGAAGGTGCCAGAAACGAGTTCTGTTGGTAGTTTTTACACTACCCCGGTAGGCAGCTGAAAGGCACCACAAAAGTTTTGCTACCTGCTTTCTGGGCAGAGATGGGGAATCGCTGAATTTTGGACTCGGCTGGTGAAAAAATGTTCCAAACACACCCCATGCACAACTCCACCGGGGAAGGTGCCAGAAACGAGTTCTGTTGGTAGTTTTTACAGTACCCCGGTAGGCAAGAGAAAGGCACCACAAAACTTGTTCTACCTGCTTTCTGGGCTGAGATGGGGAATCGCTGAATTTTGGACTCGGCTGGTGACAAAATGTTCCAAACACACCCCATGCACAGCTCCACCGGGGAAGGTGCGAGAAAGGAGTTCTGTTGGTAGTTTTTACACTACCCCGGTAGGCAGCTGAAAGGCACCACAAAACTTGTTGTACCTGCTTTCTGGGCAGAGATGGAGAATCGCTGAATTTTGGACTCGGCTGGTGACAAAATGTTCCAAACACACCCCATGCACAACTCCACCGGGGAAGGTGCCAGAAACGAGTTCTGTTGGTAGTTTTTACACTACCCCGGTAGGCAGCTGAAAGGCACCACAAAAGTTTTGCTATCTGCTTTCTGGTCTGAGATGGGGATCACCTGAATTTTGGACTCGGCTGGTGACAAAATGTTCCAAACACACCCCATGCACACCTCCACCGGGGAAGGTGCCAGAAACGAGTTCTGTTGGTAGTTTTTACACTACCCCGGTAGGCAGCTGAAAGGCACCACAAAACTTGTTGTACCTGCTTTCTGGGCTGAGATGGAGAATCGCTGAATTTTGGACTCGGCTCCTGACAAAATGTTCCAAACACACCCCATGCACAACTCCACCGGGGAAGGTGCGAGAAACGAGTTCTGTTGGTAGTTTTTACACTACCCCGGTAGGCAGCTGAAAGGCACCACAAAACTTGTTCTACCTGCTTTCTGGGCTGAGATGAGGAACGGCTGAATTTTGGACTCGGCTGGTGACAAAATGTTCCAAACACACCCCATGCACAACTCCACCGGGGAAGGTGCCAGGAACGAGTTCTGTTGGTAGTTTTTACACTACCCCGGTAGGCAGCTGAAAGGCACCACAAAACTTGTTGTACCTGCTTTCTGGGCTGAGATGGGGAACAGCTGAATTTTGGACTCGGCTGCTGACAAAATGTTCCAAACACACCCCATGCACAGCTCCACCGGGGAAGGTGCCAGAAACGAGTTCTGTTGGTAGTTTTTACACTACCCCGGTAGGCAGCTGAAAGGCACCACAAAACTTGTTCTACCTGCTTTCTGGGCTGAGATGAGGAACGGCTGAATTTTGGACTCGGCTGGTGACAAAATGTTCCAAACACACCCCATGCACAACTCCACCGGGGAAGGTGCCAGGAACGAGTTCTGTTGGTAGTTTTTACACTACCCCGGTAGGCAGCTGAAAGGCACCACAAAACTTGTTGTACCTGCTTTCTGGGCTGAGATGGGGAACAGCTGAATTTTGGACTCGGCTGCTGACAAAATGTTCCAAACACACCCCATGCACAGCTCCACCGGCAAAGGTGCCAGAAACGAGTTCTGTTGGTAGTTTTTACACTACCCCGGTAGGCAGCTGAAAGGCACCACAAAACTTGTTGTACCTGCTTTCTGGGCTGAGATGGGGAATCGCTGAATTTTGGACTCGGCTGGTGACAAAATGTTCCAAACACACCCCATGCACAACTCCACCGAGGAAGGTGCCAGAAACGAGTTCTGTTGGTAGTTTTTACACTACCCCGGTAGGCAGCTGAAAGGCACCACAAAAGTTTTGCTACCTGCTTTCTGGGCAGAGATGGGGAACGGCTGAATTTTGGACTCGGCTGCTGACAAAATGTTCCAAACACACCCCATGCACACCTCCACCGGGGAAGGTGCCAGAAACGAGTTCTGTTGGTAGTTTTTACAGTACCCCGGTAGGCAAGAGAAAGGCACCACAAAACTTGTTCTACCTGCTTTCTGGGCTGAGATGGGGAACGGCTGAATTTTGGACTCGGCTGGTGACAAAATGTTCCAAACACACCCCATGCACAACTCCACCGGGGAAGGTGCCAGAAACGAGTTCTGTTGGTAGTTTTTACACTACCCCAGTAGGCAGCTGAAAGGCACCACAAAACTTGTTCTACCTGCTTTCTGGGCTGAGATGGGGAACAGCTGAATTTTGGACTCGGCTGCTGACAAAATGTTCCAAACACACCCCATGCACAGCTCCACCGGCAAAGGTGCCAGAAACGAGTTCTGTTGGTAGTTTTTACAGTACCCCAGTAGGCAGCTGAAAGGCACCACAAAACTTGTTGTACCTGCTTTCTGGGCTGAGATGAGGAACGGCTGAATTTTGGACTCGGCTGGTGACAAAATGTTCCAAACACACCCCATGCACACCTCCACCGGGGAAGGTGCCAGAAACGAGTTCTGTTGGTAGTTTTTACACTACCCCGGTAGGCAGCTGAAAGGCACCACAAAACTTGTTGTACCTGCTTTCTGGGCTGAGATGGGGAACAGCTGAATTTTGGACTCGGCTGGTGACAAAATGTTCCAAACACACCCCATGCACAGCTCCACCGGCAAAGGAGCCAGAAACGAGTTCTGTTGGTAGTTTTTACACTACCCTGGTAGGCAAGAGAAAGGCACTACAAAACTTGTTCTACCTGCTTTCTGGGCTGAGATGGAGAGTAGCTGAATTTTGGACTCGGCTGGTGACAAAATGTTCCAAACACACCCCATGCACAACTCCACCGGGGAAGGGGCCAGAAACGAGTTCTTTTGGTAGTTTTTACACTACCCCGGTAGGCAGCTGAAAGGCACCACAAAACTTGTTCTACCTGCTTTCTGGTCTGAGATGGGGATCAGCTGAATTTTGGACTCGGCTGGTGACAAAATGTTCCAAACACACCCCATGCACAACTCCACCGGGGAAGGTGCCAGAAACGAGTTCTGTTGGTAGTTTTTACACTACCCCGGTAGGCAGCTGAAAGGCACCACAAAACTTGTTCTACCTGCTTTCTGGGCTGAGATGGAGAATCGCTGAATTTTGGACTCGGCTCCTGACAAAATGTTCCAAACACACCCCATGCACAACTCCACCGGGGAAGGTGCGAGAAAGGAGTTCTGTTGGTAGTTTTTACAGTACCCCGGTAGGCAGCTGAAAGGCACCACAAAACTTGTTGTACCTGCTTTCTGGGCAGAGATGGAGAATCGCTGAATTTTGGACTCGGCTGGTGACAAAATGTTCCAAACACACCCCATGCACAACTCCACCGGGGAAGGTGCCAGAAACGAGTTCTGTTGGTAGTTTTTACAGCACCCCGGTAGGCAGCTGAAAGGCACCACAAAACTTGTTCTACCTGCTTTCTGGGCTGAGATGGGGAATCGCTGAATTTTGGACTCGGCTGGTGACAAAATGTTCCAAACACACCCCATGCACAACTCCACCGGGGAAGGTGCGAGAAAGGAGTTCTGTTGGTAGTTTTTACAGTACCCCGGTAGGCAGCTGAAAGGCACCACAAAACTTGTTGTACCTGCTTTCTGGGCAGAGATGGAGAATCGCTGAATTTTGGACTCGGCTGGTGACAAAATGTTCCAAACACACCCCATGCACAACTCCACCGGGGAAGGTGCCAGAAACGAGTTCTGTTGGTAGTTTTTACACTACCCCGGTAGGCAGCTGAAAGGCACCACAAAACTTGTTCTACCTGCTTTCTGGGCTGAGATGGGGAATCGCTGAATTTTGGACTCGGCTGGTGACAAAATGTTCCAAACACACCCCATGCACAACTCCTCCGGGGAAGGTGCCAGAAACGAGTTCTGTTGGTAGTTTTTACACTACCCCGGTTGGCAAGAGAAAGGCACTACAAACTTGTTCTACCTGCTTTCTGGGCTGAGATGGAGAATCGCTGAATTTTGGACTCGGCTGGTGACAAAATGTTCCAAACACACCCCATGCACAACTCCACCGGGGAAGGTGCCAGAAACGAGTTCTGTTGGTAGTTTTTACACTACCCCGGTAGGCAGCTGAAAGGCACCACAAAACTTGTTGTACCTGCTTTCTGGGCTGAGATGGGGAACAGCTGAATTTTGGACTCGGCTGCTGACAAAATGTTCCAAACACACCCCATGCACAGCTCCACCGGCAAAGGTGCCAGAAACGAGTTCTGTTGGTAGTTTTTACAGTACCCCGGTAGGCAGCTGAAAGGCACCACAAAACTTGTTGTACCTGCTTTCTGGGCTGAGATGAGGAACGGCTGAATTTTGGACTCGGCTGGTGACAAAATGTTCCAAACACACCCCATGCACAACTCCACCGGGGAAGGTGCCAGGAACGAGTTCTGTTGGTAGTTTTTACACTACCCCGGTAGGCAGCTGAAAGGCACCACAAAACTTGTTGTACCTGCTTTCTGGGCTGAGATGGGGAACAGCTGAATTTTGGACTCGGCTGGTGACAAAATGTTCCAAACACACCCCATGCACAGCTCCACCGGCAAAGGAGCCAGAAACGAGTTCTGTTGGTAGTTTTTACACTACCCTGGTAGGCAAGAGAAAGGCACTACAAAACTTGTTCTACCTGCTTTCTGGGCTGAGATGGAGAGTAGCTGAATTTTGGACTCGGCTGGTGACAAAATGTTCCAAACACACCCCATGCACAACTCCACCGGGGAAGGGGCCAGAAACGAGTTCTGTTGGTAGTTTTTACACTACCCCGGTAGGCAGCTGAAAGGCACCACAAAACTTGTTCTACCTGCTTTCTGGTCTGAGATGGGGATCAGCTGAATTTTGGACTCGGCTGGTGACAAAATGTTCCAAACACACCCCATGCACAACTCCACCGGGGAAGGTGCCAGAAACGAGTTCTGTTGGTAGTTTTTACACTACCCCGGTAGGCAGCTGAAAGGCACCACAAAACTTGTTGTACCTGCTTTCTGGGCTGAGATGGAGAATCGCTGAATTTTGGACTCGGCTCCTGACAAAATGTTCCAAACACACCCCATGCACAACTCCACCGGGGAAGGTGCGAGAAAGGAGTTCTGTTGGTAGTTTTTACAGTACCCCGGTAGGCAGCTGAAAGGCACCACAAAACTTGTTGTACCTGCTTTCTGGGCAGAGATGGAGAATCGCTGAATTTTGGACTCGGCTGGTGACAAAATGTTCCAAACACACCCCATGCACAACTCCACCGGGGAAGGTGCCAGAAACGAGTTCTGTTGGTAGTTTTTACAGCACCCCGGTAGGCAGCTGAAAGGCACCACAAAACTTGTTCTACCTGCTTTCTGGGCTGAGATGGAGAATCGCTGAATTTTGGACTCGGCTGGTGACAAAATGTTCCAAACACACCCCATGCACAACTCCACCGGGGAAGGTGCGAGAAACGAGTTCTGTTGGTAGTTTTTACACTACCCCGGTAGGCAGCTGAAAGGCACCACAAAACTTGTTGTACCTGCTTTCTGGGCAGAGATGGAGAATCGCTGAATTTTGGACTCGGCTGGTGACAAAATGTTCCAAACACACCCCATGCACAACTCCACCGGGGAAGGTGCCAGAAACGAGTTCTGTTGGTAGTTTTTACAGCACCCCGGTAGGCAGCTGAAAGGCACCACAAAACTTGTTCTACCTGCTTTCTGGGCTGAGATGGGGAATCGCTGAATTTTGGACTCGGCTGGTGACAAAATGTTCCAAACACACCCCATGCACAACTCCTCCGGGGAAGGTGCCAGAAACGAGTTCTGTTGGTAGTTTTTACACTACCCCGGTAGGCAAGAGAAAGGCACCACAAAACTTGTTCTACCTGCTTTCTGGGCTGAGATGGAGAATCGCTGAATTTTGGACTCGGCTGGTGACAAAATGTTCCAAACACACCCCATGCACAACTCCACCGGGGAAGGGGCCAGTAACGAGTTCTGTTGGTAGTTTTTACACTACCCCAGTAGGCAGCTGAAAGGCACCACAAAACTTGTTGTACCTGCTTTCTGGGCTGAGATGGGGAACAGCTGAATTTTGGACTCGGCTGGTGACAAAATGTTCCAAACACACCCCATGCACAGCTCCACCGGGGAAGGTGCCAGAAACGAGTTCTGTTGGTAGTTTTTACAGTACCCCGGTAGGCAGCTGAAAGGCACCACAAAACTTGTTGTACCTGCTTTCTGGGCTGAGATGAGGAACGGCTGAATTTTGGACTCGGCTGGTGACAAAATGTTCCAAACACACCCCATGCACAACTCCACCGGGGAAGGTGCCAGGAACGAGTTCTGTTGGTAGTTTTTACACTACCCCGGTAGGCAGCTGAAAGGCACCACAAAACTTGTTGTACCTGCTTTCTGGGCTGAGATGGGGAACAGCTGAATTTTGGACTCGGCTGCTGACAAAATGTTCCAAACACACCCCATGCACAACTCCACCAGGGAAGGTGCCAGAAACGAGTTCTGTTGGTAGTTTTTACACTACCCCGGTAGGCAGCTGAAAGGCACCACAAAACTTGTTCTACCTGCTTTCTGGGCTTAGATGGGGAACAGCTGAATTTTGGACTCGGCTGGTGACAAAATGTTCCAAACACACCCCATGCACAACTCCACCGAGGAAGGTGCCAGAAACGAGTTCTGTTGGTAGTTTTTACACTACCCCGGTAGGCAGCTGAAAGGCACCACAAAACTTGTTCTACCTGCTTTCTGGGCTGAGATGGAGAATTGCTGAATTTTGGACTCGGCTGCTGACAAAATGTTCCAAACACACCCCATGCACACCTCCACCGGGGAAGGTGCCAGAAACGAGTTCTGTTGGTAGTTTTTACACTACCCCGGTAGGCAGCTGAAAGGCACCAGAAAAGTTTTGCTACCTGCTTTCTGGGCTGAGATGGGGAATCGCTGAATTTTGGACTCGGCTGGTGAAAAAATGTTCCAAACACACCCCATGCACACCTCCACCGGGGAAGGTGCCAGAAACGAGTTCTGTTGGTAGTTTTTACAGTACCCCGGTAGGCAAGAGAAAGGCACCACAAAACTTGTTCTACCTGCTTTCTGGGCTGAGATGGGGAACGGCTGAATTTTGGACTCGGCTGGTAACAAAATGTTCCAAACACACCCCATGCACAACTCCACCGGGGAAGGTGCCAGAAACGAGTTCTGTTGGTAGTTTTTACACTACCCCGGTAGGCAGCTGAAAGGCACCACAAAACTTGTTGTACCTGCTTTCTGGGCTGAGATGGGGAACAGCTGAATTTTGGACTCGGCTGGTGACAAAATATTCCAAACACACCCCATGCACAACTCCACCGGGGAAGGTGCCAGAAACGAGTTCTGTTGGTAGTTTTTACACTACCACGGTAGGCAGCTGAAAGGCACCACAAAACTTGTTCTACCTGCTTTCTGGGCTGAGATGGGGAATCGCTGAATTTTGGACTCGGCTGGTGACAAAATGTTCCAAACACACCCCATGCACAACTCCACCGGGGAAGGTGCCAGAAACGAGTTCTGTTGGTAGTTTTTACACTACCCCGGTAGGCAAGAGAAAGGCACTACAAAACTTGTTCTACCTGCTTTCTGGGCTGAGATGGAGAATAGCTGAATTTTGGACTTGGCTGCTGACAAAATGTTCCAAACACACCCCATGCACAACTCCACCGGGGAAGGGGCCAGAAACGAGTTCTGTTGGTAGTTTTTACAGTACCCCGGTAGGCAGCTGAAAGGCACCACAAAAGTTTTTTTACCTGCTTTCTGGTCTGAGATGGGGATCAGCTGAATTTTGGACTCGGCTGGTGACAAAATGTTCCAAACACACCCCATGCACAACTCCACCGGGGAAGGTGCCAGAAACGAGTTCTGTTGGTAGTTTTTACACTACCCCGGCAGGCAGCTGAAAGGCACCACAAAACTTGTTGTACCTGCTTTCTGGGCTGAGATGGTGAACAGCTGAATTTTGGACTCGGCTGCTGACAAAATGTTCCAAACACACCCCATGCACAGCTCCACCGGCAAAGGTGCCAGAAACGAGTTCTGTTGGTAGTTTTTACACTACCCCAGTAGGCAGCTGAAAGGCACCACAAAACTTGTTGTACCTGCTTTCTGGGCTGAGATGAGGAACGGCTGAATTTTGGACTCGGCTGGTGACAAAATGTTCCAAACACACCCCATGCACAACTCCACCGGGGAAGGTGCCAGAAACGAGTTCTGTTGGTAGTTTTTACACTACCCCGGTAGGCAGCTGAAAGGCACCACAAAACTTGTTGTACCTGCTTTCTGGGCTGAGATGGGGAACGGCTGAATTTTGGACTCGGCTGGTGACAAAACGTTCCAAACACACCCCATGCACAACTCCACCGGGGAAGGTGCGAGAAAGGAGTTCTGTTGGTAGTTTTTACAGTACCCCGGTAGGCAGCTGAAAGGCACCACAAAACTTGTTGTACCTGCTTTCTGGGCAGAGATGGAGAATCGCTGAATTTTGGACTCGGCTGGTGACAAAATGTTCCAAACACACCCCATGCACAACTCCACCGGGGAAGGTGCCAGAAACGAGTTCTGTTGGTAGTTTTTACAGCACCCCGGTAGGCAGCTGAAAGGCACCACAAAACTTGTTCTACCTGCTTTCTGGGCTGAGATGGGGAATCGCTGAATTTTGGACTCGGCTGGTGACAAAATGTTCCAAACACACCCCATGCACAACTCCACCGGGGAAGGTGCGAGAAAGGAGTTCTGTTGGTAGTTTTTACAGTACCCCGGTAGGCAGCTGAAAGGCACCACAAAACTTGTTGTACCTGCTTTCTGGGCAGAGATGGAGAATCGCTGAATTTTGGACTCGGCTGGTGACAAAATGTTCCAAACACACCCCATGCACAACTCCACCGGGGAAGGTGCCAGAAACGAGTTCTGTTGGTAGTTTTTACAGCACCCCGGTAGGCAGCTGAAAGGCACCACAAAACTTGTTCTACCTGCTTTCTGGGCTGAGATGGGGAATCGCTGAATTTTGGACTCGGCTGGTGACAAAATGTTCCAAACACACCCCATGCACAACTCCACCGGGGAAGGTGCCAGAAACGAGTTCTGTTGGTAGTTTTTACAGCACCCCGGTAGGCAGCTGAAAGGCACCACAAAACTTGTTCTACCTGCTTTCTGGGCTGAGATGGAGAATAGCTGAATTTTGGACTCGGCTGGTGACAAAATGTTCCAAACACACCCCATGCACAACTCCACCGGGGAAGGGGCCAGAAACGAGTTCTGTTGGTAGTTTTTACACTACCCCGGTAGGCAGCTGAAAGGCACCACAAAAGTTTTTCTACCTGCTTTCTGGTCTGAGATGGGGATCAGCTGAATTTTGGACTCGGCTGGTGACAAAATGTTCCAAACACACCCCATGCACAACTCCACCGGGGAAGGTGCCAGAAACGAGTTCTGTTGGTAGTTTTTACACTACCCCGGTAGGCAGCTGAAAGGCACCACAAAAGTTTTGCTACCTGCTTTCTGGGCTGAGATGGGGAATCGCTGAATTTTGGACTCGGCTGGTGAAAGAATGTTCCAAACACACCCCATGCACACCTCCACCGGGGAAGGTGCCAGAAACGAGTTCTGTTGGTAGTTTTTACAGTACCCCGGTAGGCAAGAGAAAGGCACCACAAAACTTGTTCTACCTGCTTTCTGGGCTGAGATGGAGAATCGCTGAATTTTGGACTCGGCTCCTGACAAAATGTTCCAAACACACCCCATGCACAACTCCACCGGGGAAGGTGCGAGAAAGGAGTTCTGTTGGTAGTTTTTACAGTACCCCAGTAGGCAGCTGAAAGGCACCACAAAACTTGTTGTACCTGCTTTCTGGGCAGAGATGGAGAATCGCTGAATTTTGGACTCGGCTGGTGACAAAATGTTCCAAATACACCCCATGCACAACTCCACCGGGGAAGGTGCCAGAAACGAGTTCTGTTGGTAGTTTTTACAGTACCCCGGTAGGCAGCTGAAAGGCACCACAAAACTTGTTCTACCTGCTTTCTGGGCTGAGATGGGGAACCGCTGAATTTTGGACTCGGCTGGTGACAAAATGTTCCAAACACACCCCATGCACAACTCCACCGGGGAAGGTGCCAGAAACGAGTTCTGTTGGTAGTTTTTACACTACCCCGGTAGGCAAGAGAAAGGCACCACAAAACTTGTTGTACCTGCTTTCTGGGCTGAGATGAGGAACGGCTGAGTTTTGGACTCGGCTGCTGACAAAATGTTCCAAACACACCCCATGCACAACTCCACCGGGGAAGGGGCCAGAAACGAGTTCTGTTGGTAGTTTTTACACTACCCCAGTAGGCAGCTGAAAGGCACCACAAAACTTGTTGTACCTGCTTTCTGGGCTGAGATGGGGAACAGCTGAATTTTGGACTCGGCTGCTGACAAAATGTTCCAAACACACCCCATGCACAGCTCCACCGGCAAAGGTGCCAGAAACGAGTTCTGTTGGTAGTTTTTACAGTACCCCGGTAGGCAGCTGAAAGGCACCACAAAACTTGTTGTACCTGCTTTCTGGGCTGAGATCAGGAACGGCTGAATTTTGGACTCGGCTGGTGACAAAATGTTCCAAACACACCCCATGCACAACTCCACCGGGGAAGGTGCCAGAAACGAGTTCTGTTGGTAGTTTTTACAGTACCCCGGTAGGCAGCTGAAAGGCACCACAAAACTTGTTCTACCTGCTTTCTGGGCTTAGATGGGGAACAGCTGAATTTTGGACTCGGCTGGTGACAAAATGTTCCAAACACACCCCATGCACAGCTCCACCGGGGAAGGTGCCAGAAACGAGTTCTGTTGGTAGTTTTTACACTACCCCGGTAGGCAGCTGAAAGGCACCACAAAACTTGTTGTACCTGCTTTCTGGGCTGAGATGGGGAATCGCTGAATTTTGGACTCGGCTGGTGACAAAATGTTCCAAACACACCCCATGCACAGCTCCACCGGGGAAGGTGCCAGAAACGAGTTCTGTTGGTAGTTTTTACACTACCCCGGTAGGCAGCTGAAAGGCACCACAAAAGTTTTGCTACCTGCTTTCTGGGCAGAGATGGGGAACGGCTGAATTTTGGACTCGGCTGGTGACAAAATGTTCCAAACACACCCCATGCACAGCTCCACCGGCAAAGGTGCCAGAAACGAGTTCTGTTGGTAGTTTTTACACTACCCCGGTAGGCAAGAGAAAGGCACCACAAAACTTGTTGTACCTGCTTTCTGGGCTGAGATGGGGAACAGCTGAATTTTGGACTCGGCTGGTGAAAAAATGTTCCAAACACACCCCATGCACAACTCCACCGGCAAAGGTGCCAGAAACGAGTTCTGTTGGTAGTTTTTACAGTACCCCGGTAGGCAGCTGAAAGGCACCACAAAACTTGTTCTACCTGCTTTCTGGGCTTAGATGGGGAACAGCTGAATTTTGGACTCGGCTGGTGACAAAATGTTCCAAACACACCCCATGCACAGCTCCACCGGGGAAGGTGCCAGAAACGAGTTCTGTTGGTAGTTTTTACACTACCCCGGTAGGCAGCTGAAAGGCACCAGAAAAGTTTTGCTACCTGCTTTCTGGGCTGAGATGGGGAATCGCTGAATTTTGGACTCGGCTGGTGACAAAATGTTCCAAACACACCCCATGCACACCTCCACCGGGGAAGGTGCCAGAAACGAGTTCTGTTGGTAGTTTTTACAGTACCCCGGTAGGCAAGAGAAAGGCACCACAAAACTTGTTCTACCTGCTTTCTGGGCTGAGATGGGGAACGGCTGAATTTTGGACTCGGCTGGTAACAAAATGTTCCAAACACACCCCATGCACAACTCCACCGGGGAAGGTGCCAGAAACGAGTTCTGTTGGTAGTTTTTACACTACCCCGGTAGGCAGCTGAAAGGCACCACAAAACTTGTTGTACCTGCTTTCTGGGCTGAGATGGGGAACAGCTGAATTTTGGACTCGGCTGGTGACAAAATATTCCAAACACACCCCATGCACAACTCCACCGGGGAAGGTGCCAGAAACGAGTTCTGTTGGTAGTTTTTACACTACCCCGGTAGGCAAGAGAAAGGCACTACAAAACTTGTTCTACCTGCTTTCTGGGCTGAGATGGAGAATAGCTGAATTTTGGACTTGGCTCCTGACAAAATGTTCCAAACACACCCCATGCACAACTCCACCGGGGAAGGGGCCAGAAACGAGTTCTGTTGGTAGTTTTTACAGTACCCCGGTAGGCAGCTGAAAGGCACCACAAAAGTTTTTTTACCTGCTTTCTGGTCTGAGATGGGGATCAGCTGAATTTTGGACTCGGCTGGTGACAAAATGTTCCAAACACACCCCATGCACAACTCCACCGGGGAAGGTGCCAGAAACGAGTTCTGTTGGTAGTTTTTACACTACCCCGGCAGGCAGCTGAAAGGCACCACAAAACTTGTTGTACCTGCTTTCTGGGCTGAGATGGTGAACAGCTGAATTTTGGACTCGGCTGGTAACAAAATGTTCCAAACACACCCCATGCACAACTCCACCGGGGAAGGTGCCAGAAACGAGTTCTGTTGGTAGTTTTTACACTACCCCGGTAGGCAGCTGAAAGGCACCACAAAACTTGTTGTACCTGCTTTCTGGGCTGAGATGAGGAACGGCTGAATTTTGGACTCGGCTGGTGACAAAATGTTCCAAACACACCCCATGCACAACTCCACCGGGGAAGGTGCCAGAAACGAGTTCTGTTGGTAGTTTTTACACTACCCCGGTAGGCAGCTGAAAGGCACCACAAAACTTGTTGTACCTGCTTTCTGGGCTGAGATGGGGAACGGCTGAATTTTGGACTCGGCTGGTGACAAAACGTTCCAAACACACCCCATGCACAACTCCACCGGGGAAGGTGCCAGAAACGAGTTCTGTTGGTAGTTTTTACACTACCCCGGTAGGCAGCTGAAAGGCACCACAAAACTTGTTGTACCTGCTTTCTGGGCTGAGATGGAGAATCGCTGAATTTTGGACTCGGCTGGTGACAAAATGTTCCAAACACACCCCATGCACAACTCCACCGGGGAAGGTGCCAGAAACGAGTTCTGTTGGTAGTTTTTACAGTACCCCGGTAGGCAGCTGAAAGGCACCACAAAACTTGTTCTACCTGCTTTCTGGGCTGAGATGGGGAACGGCTGAATTTTGGACTCGGCTGGTAACAAAATGTTCCAAACACACCCCATGCACAGCTCCACCGGGGAAGGTGCCAGAAACGAGTTCTGTTGGTAGTTTTTACACTACCCCGGTAGGCAGCTGAAAGGCACCACAAAACTTGTTGTACCTGCTTTCTGGGCTGAGATGGGGAACAGCTGAATTTTGGACTCGGCTGGTGAAAAAATGTTCCAAACACACCCCATGCACAACTCCACCGGCAAAGGTGCCAGAAACGAGTTCTGTTGGTAGTTTTTACAGTACCCCGGTAGGCAGCTGAAAGGCACCACAAAACTTGTTCTACCTGCTTTCTGGGCTTAGATGGGGAACAGCTGAATTTTGGACTCGGCTGGTGACAAAATGTTCCAAACACACCCCATGCACAGCTCCACCGGGGAAGGTGCCAGAAACGAGTTCTGTTGGTAGTTTTTACACTACCCCGGTAGGCAGCTGAAAGGCACCAGAAAAGTTTTGCTACCTGCTTTCTGGGCTGAGATGGGGAATCGCTGAATTTTGGACTCGGCTGGTGACAAAATGTTCCAAACACACCCCATGCACAACTCCACCGGGGAAGGTGCCAGAAACGAGTTCTGTTGGTAGTTTTTACACTACCCCGGTAGGCAGCTGAAAGGCACCACAAAAGTTTTTCTACCTGCTTTCTGGTCTGAGATGGGGATCAGCTGAATTTTGGACTCGGCTGGTGACAAAATGTTCCAAACACACCCCATGCACAACTCCACCGGGGAAGGTGCCAGAAACGAGTTCTGTTGGTAGTTTTTACACTACCCCGGTAGGCAGCTGAAAGGCACCACAAAAGTTTTGCTACCTGCTTTCTGGGCTGAGATGGGGAATCGCTGAATTTTGGACTCGGCTGGTGAAAGAATGTTCCAAACACACCCCATGCACACCTCCACCGGGGAAGGTGCCAGAAACGAGTTCTGTTGGTAGTTTTTACAGTACCCCGGTAGGCAAGAGAAAGGCACCACAAAACTTGTTCTACCTGCTTTCTGGGCTGAGATGGAGAATCGCTGAATTTTGGACTCGGCTGGTGACAAAATGTTCCAAACACACCCCATGCACAACTCCACCGGGGAAGGTGCGAGAAAGGAGTTCTGTTGGTAGTTTTTACAGTACCCCAGTAGGCAGCTGAAAGGCACCACAAAACTTGTTGTACCTGCTTTCTGGGCAGAGATGGAGAATCGCTGAATTTTGGACTCGGCTGGTGACAAAATGTTCCAAATACACCCCATGCACAACTCCACCGGGGAAGGTGCCAGAAACGAGTTCTGTTGGTAGTTTTTACAGTACCCCGGTAGGCAGCTGAAAGGCACCACAAAACTTGTTCTACCTGCTTTCTGGGCTGAGATGGGGAACCGCTGAATTTTGGACTCGGCTGGTGACAAAATGTTCCAAACACACCCCATGCACAACTCCACCGGGGAAGGTGCCAGAAACGAGTTCTGTTGGTAGTTTTTACACTACCCCGGTAGGCAAGAGAAAGGCACCACAAAACTTGTTGTACCTGCTTTCTGGGCTGAGATGAGGAACGGCTGAGTTTTGGACTCGGCTGCTGACAAAATGTTCCAAACACACCCAATGCACAACTCCACCGGGGAAGGGGCCAGAAACGAGTTCTGTTGGTAGTTTTTACACTACCCCAGTAGGCAGCTGAAAGGCACCACAAAACTTGTTGTACCTGCTTTCTGGGCAGAGATGGAGAATCGCTGAATTTTGGACTCGGCTGGTGACAAAATGTTCCAAACACACCCCATGCACAGCTCCACCGGCAAAGGTGCCAGAAACGAGTTCTGTTGGTAGTTTTTACAGTACCCCGGTAGGCAGCTGAAAGGCACCACAAAACTTGTTGTACCTGCTTTCTGGGCTGAGATCAGGAACGGCTGAATTTTGGACTCGGCTGGTGACAAAATGTTCCAAACACACCCCATGCACAACTCCACCGGGGAAGGTGCCAGAAACGAGTTCTGTTGGTAGTTTTTACAGTACCCCGGTAGGCAGCTGAAAGGCACCACAAAACTTGTTCTACCTGCTTTCTGGGCTTAGATGGGGAACAGCTGAATTTTGGACTCGGCTGGTGACAAAATGTTCCAAACACACCCCATGCACAGCTCCACCGGGGAAGGTGCCAGAAACGAGTTCTGTTGGTAGTTTTTACACTACCCCGGTAGGCAGCTGAAAGGCACCACAAAACTTGTTGTACCTGCTTTCTGGGCTGAGATGGGGAATCGCTGAATTTTGGACTCGGCTGGTGACAAAATGTTCCAAACACACCCCATGCACAGCTCCACCGGGGAAGGTGCCAGAAACGAGTTCTGTTGGTAGTTTTTACACTACCCCGGTAGGCAGCTGAAAGGCACCACAAAAGTTTTGCTACCTGCTTTCTGGGCAGAGATGGGGAACGGCTGAATTTTGGACTCGGCTGGTGACAAAATGTTCCAAACACACCCCATGCACAGCTCCACCGGCAAAGGTGCCAGAAACGAGTTCTGTTGGTAGTTTTTACACTACCCCGGTAGGCAAGAGAAAGGCACCACAAAACTTGTTGTACCTGCTTTCTGGGCTGAGATGGGGAACAGCTGAATTTTGGACTCGGCTGGTGACAAAATGTTCCAAACACACCCCATGCACAGCTCCACCGGGGAAGGTGCCAGGAACGAGTTCTGTTGGTAGTTTTTACACTACCCCGGTAGGCAGCTGAAAGGCACCACAAAACTTGTTGTACCTGCTTTCTGGGCAGAGATGGAGAATCGCTGAATTTTGGACTCGGCTGGTGACAAAATGTTCCAAACACACCCCATGCACAACTCCACCGGGGAAGGTGCCAGAAACGAGTTCTGTTGGTAGTTTTTACAGTACCCCGGTAGGCAGCTGAAAGGCACCACAAAACTTGCTCTACCTGCTTTCTGGGCTGAGATGGGGAACCGCTGAATTTTGGACTCGGCTGGTGACAAAATGTTCCAAACACACCCCATGCACAACTCCTCCGGGGAAGGTGCCAGAAACGAGTTCTGTTGGTAGTTTTTACACTACCCCGGTAGGCAAGAGAAAGGCACCACAAAACTTGTTCTACCTGCTTTCTGGGCTGAGATGGGGAACGGCTGAGTTTTGGACTCGGCTGCTGACAAAATGTTCCAAACACACCCCATGCACAACTCCACCGGGGAAGGGGCCAGAAACGAGTTCTGTTGGTAGTTTTTACACTACCCCAGTAGGCAGCTGAAAGGCACCACAAAAGTTGTTCTACCTGCTTTCTGGGCTGAGATGGGGAACAGCTGAATTTTGGACTCGGCTGCTGACAAAATGTTCCAAACACACCCCATGCACAGCTCCACCGGCAAAGGTGCCAGAAACGAGTTCTGTTGGTAGTTTTTACAGTACCCCGGTAGGCAGCTGAAAGGCACCACAAAACTTGTTGTACCTGCTTTCTGGGCTGAGATGAGGAACGGCTGAATTTTGGACTCGGCTGGTGACAAAATGTTCCAAACACACCCCATGCACAACTCCACCGGGGAAGGTGCCAGGAACGAGTTCTGTTGGTAGTTTTTACACTACCCCGGTAGGCAGCTGAAAGGCACCACAAAACTTGTTGTACCTGCTTTCTGGGCTGAGATGGGGAACAGCTGAATTTTGGACTCGGCTGCTGACAAAATGTTCCAAACACACCCCATGCACAGCTCCACCGGCAAAGGTGCCAGAAACGAGTTCTGTTGGTAGTTTTTACAGTACCCCGGTAGGCAGCTGAAAGGCACCACAAAACTTGTTCTACCTGCTTTCTGGGCTTAGATGGGGAACAGCTGAATTTTGGACTCGGCTGGTGACAAAATGTTCCAAACACACCCCATGCACAACTCCACCGGGGAAGGTGCCAGAAACGAGTTCTGTTGGTAGTTTTTACAATACCCCGGTAGGCAGCTGAAAGGCACCACAAAACTTGTTGTACCTGCTTTCTGGGCAGAGATGGGGAACGGCTGAATTTTGGACTCGGCTGGTGACAAAATGTTCCAAACACACCCCATGCACACCTCCACCGGGGAAGGTGCCAGAAACGAGTTCTGTTGGTAGTTTTTACACTACCCCGGTAGGCAGCTGAAAGGCACCACAAAAGTTTTGCTACCTGCTTTCTGGGCAGAGATGGGGAACGGCTGAATTTTGGACTCGGCTGGTGACAAAATGTTCCAAACACACCCCATGCACACCTCCACCGGGGAAGGTGCCAGAAACGAGTTCTGTTGGTAGTTTTTACAGTACCCCGGTAGGCAAGAGAAAGGCACCACAAAACTTGTTGTACCTGCTTTCTGGGCTGAGATGGGGAACAGCTGAATTTTGGACTCGGCTGGTGACAAAATGTTCCAAACACACCCCATGCACAACTCCACCGGCAAAGGTGCCAGAAACGAGTTCTGTTGGTAGTTTTTACACTACCCCGGTAGGCAGCTGAAAGGCACCACAAAACTTGTTGTACCTGCTTTCTGGGCTGAGATGGGGAACAGCTGAATTTTGGACTCGGCTGCTGACAAAATGTTCCAAACACACCCCATGCACAGCTCCACCGGCAAAGGTGCCAGAAACGAGTTCTGTTGGTAGTTTTTACAGTACCCCAGTAGGCAGCTGAAAGGCACCACAAAACTTGTTCTACCTGCTTTCTGGGCTGAGATGAGGAACGGCTGAATTTTGGACTCGGCTGGTGACAAAATGTTCCAAACACACCCCATGCACAACTCCACCGGGGAAGGTGCCAGAAACGAGTTCTGTTGGTAGTTTTTACACTACCCCGGTAGGCAAGAGAAAGGCACTACAAAACTTGTTGTACCTGCTTTCTGGGCTGAGATGGAGAATAGCTGAATTTTGGACTTGGCTCCTGACAAAATGTTCCAAACACACCCCATGCACAGCTCCACCGGGGAAGGTGCCAGAAACGAGTTCTGTTGGTAGTTTTTACAGTACCCCGGTAGGCAGCTGAAAGGCACCACAAAACTTGCTCTACCTGCTTTCTGGGCTGAGATGGGGAACCGCTGAATTTTGGACTCGGCTGGTGACAAAATGTTCCAAACACACCCCATGCACAACTCCTCCGGGGAAGGTGCCAGAAACGAGTTCTGTTGGTAGTTTTTACACTACCCCGGTAGGCAAGAGAAAGGCACCACAAAACTTGTTCTACCTGCTTTCTGGGCTGAGATGGGGAACGGCTGAGTTTTGGACTCGGCTGCTGACAAAATGTTCCAAACACACCCCATGCACAACTCCACCGGGGAAGGGGCCAGAAACGAGTTCTGTTGGTAGTTTTTACACTACCCCAGTAGGCAGCTGAAAGGCACCACAAAACTTGTTGTACCTGCTTTCTGGGCTGAGATGGGGAACAGCTGAATTTTGGACTCGGCTGCTGACAAAATGTTCCAAACACACCCCATGCACAGCTCCACCGGCAAAGGTGCCAGAAACGAGTTCTGTTGGTAGTTTTTACAGTACCCCGGTAGGCAGCTGAAAGGCACCACAAAACTTGTTGTACCTGCTTTCTGGGCTGAGATGAGGAACGGCTGAATTTTGGACTCGGCTGGTGACAAAATGTTCCAAACACACCCCATGCACAACTCCACCGGGGAAGGTGCCAGGAACGAGTTCTGTTGGTAGTTTTTACACTACCCCGGTAGGCAGCTGAAAGGCACCACAAAACTTGTTGTACCTGCTTTCTGGGCTGAGATGGGGAACAGCTGAATTTTGGACTCGGCTGGTGAAAAAATGTTCCAAACACACCCCATGCACAGCTCCACCGGGGAAGGTGCCAGAAACGAGTTCTGTTGGTAGTTTTTACACTACCCCGGTAGGCAGCTGAAAGGCACCACAAAAGTTTTGCTACCTGCTTTCTGGGCTGAGATGGGGAACGGCTGAATTTTGGACTCGGCTGGTGAAAAAATGTTCCAAACACACCCCATGCACACCTCCACCGGGGAAGGTGCCAGAAACGAGTTCTGTTGGTAGTTTTTACAGTACCCCGGTAGGCAAGAGAAAGGCACCACAAAACTTGTTGTACCTGCTTTCTGGGCTGAGATGGGGAACAGCTGAATTTTGGACTCGGCTGGTGACAAAATGTTCCAAACACACCCCATGCACAACTCCACCGGGGAAGGTGCCAGAAACGAGTTCTGTTGGTAGTTTTTACACTACCCCGGTAGGCAGCTGAAAGGCACCACAAAACTTGTTGTACCTGCTTTCTGGGCTGAGATGGGGAACAGCTGAATTTTGGACTCGGCTGCTGACAAAATGTTCCAAACACACCCCATGCACAACTCCACCGGGGAAGGTGCCAGAAACGAGTTCTGTTGGTAGTTTTTACAGTACCCCGGTAGGCAGCTGAAAGGAACCACAAAACTTGTTCTACCTGCTTTCTGGGCTGAGATGGGGATCAGCTGAATTTTGGACTCGGCTGGTGACAAAACGTTCCAAACACACCCCATGCACAACTCCACCGGGGAAGGTGCCAGAAACGAGTTCTGTTGGTAGTTTTTACACTACCCCGGTAGGCAGCTGAAAGGCACCACAAAACTTGTTGTACCTGCTTTCTGGGCTGAGATGGGGATCAGCTGAATTTTGGACTCGGCTGGTGACAAAACGTTCCAAACACACCCCATGCACAACTCCACCGGGGAAGGTGCCAGAAACGAGTTCTGTTGGTAGTTTTTACACTACCCCGGTAGGCAGCTGAAAGGCACCACAAAAGTTTTGCTACCTGCTTTCTGGGCTGAGATGGGGAACGGCTGAATTTTGGACTCGGCTCCTGACAAAATGTTCCAAACACACCCCATGCACAGCTCCACCGGCAAAGGTGCCAGAAACGAGTTCTGTTGGTAGTTTTTACACTACCCTGTAGGCAGCTGAAAGGCACCACAAAACTTGTTGTACCTGCTTTCTGGGCTGAGATGGGGAACGGCTGAATTTTGGACTCGGCTGCTGACAAAATGTTCCAAACACACCCCATGCACACCTCCACCGGGGAAGGTGCCAGAAACGAGTTCTGTTGGTAGTTTTTACACTACCCCGGTAGGCAGCTGAAAGGCACCACAAAAGTTTTGCTACCTGCTTTCTGGGCAGAGATAGGGAACGGCTGAATTTTGGACTCGGCTGGTGACAAAATGTTCCAAACACACCCCATGCACTCCTCCACCGGGGAAGGTGCCAGAAACGAGTTCTGTTGGTAGTTTTTACAGTACCCCGGTAGGCAAGAGAAAGGCACCACAAAACTTGTTCTACCTGCTTTCTGGGCTGAGATGGGGAACGGCTGAATTTTGGACTCAGCTGGTAACAAAATGTTCCAAACACACCCCATGCACAACTCCACCGGGGAAGGTGCCAGAAACGAGTTCTGTTGGTAGTTTTTACACTACCCCGGTAGGCAGCTGAAAGGCACCACAAAACTTGTTGTACCTGCTTTCTGGGCTGAGATGGGGAACAGCTGAATTTTGGACTCGGCTGGTGACAAAATGTTCCAAACACACCCCATGCACAGCTCCACCGGCAAAGGTGCCAGAAACGAGTTCTGTTGGTAGTTTTTACACTACCACGGTAGGCAGCTGAAAGGCACCACAAAACTTGTTCTACCTGCTTTCTGGGCTGAGATGGGGAATCGCTGAATTTTGGACTCGGCTGGTGAAAAAATGTTCCAAACACACCCCATGCACAACTCCACCGGGGAAGGTGCCAGAAACGAGTTCTGTTGGTAGTTTTTACACTACCCCGGTAGGCAAGAGAAAGGCACTACAAAACTTGTTCTACCTGCTTTCTGGGCTGAGATGGAGAATAGCTGAATTTTGGACTTGGCTCCTGACAAAATGTTCCAAACACACCCCATGCACAGCTCCACCGGGGAAGGTGCCAGAAACGAGTTCTGTTGGTAGTTTTTACAGTACCCCGGTAGGCAGCTGAAAGGCACCACAAAACTTGCTCTACCTGCTTTCTGGGCTGAGATGGGGAACCGCTGAATTTTGGACTCGGCTGGTGACAAAATGTTCCAAACACACCCCATGCACAACTCCTCCGGGGAAGGTGCCAGAAACGAGTTCTGTTGGTAGTTTTTACACTACCCCGGTAGGCAAGAGAAAGGCACCACAAAACTTGTTCTACCTGATTTCTGGGCTGAGATGGGGAACGGCTGAGTTTTGGACTCGGCTGCTGACAAAATGTTCCAAACACACCCCATGCACAACTCCACCGGGGAAGGGGCCAGAAACGAGTTCTGTTGGTAGTTTTTACACTACCCCAGTAGGCAGCTGAAAGGCACCACAAAACTTGTTGTACCTGCTTTCTGGGCTGAGATGGGGAACAGCTGAATTTTGGACTCGGCTGCTGACAAAATGTTCCAAACACACCCCATGCACAGCTCCACCGGCAAAGGTGCCAGAAACGAGTTCTGTTGGTAGTTTTTACAGTACCCCGGTAGGCAGCTGAAAGGCACCACAAAACTTGTTGTACCTGCTTTCTGGGCTGAGATGAGGAACGGCTGAATTTTGGACTCGGCTGGTGACAAAATGTTCCAAACACACCCCATGCACACCTCCACCGGGGAAGGTGCCAGAAACGAGTTCTGTTGGTAGTTTTTACACTACCCCGGTAGGCAGCTGAAAGGCACCACAAAAGTTTTGCTACCTGCTTTCTGGGCTGAGATGGGGAACGGCTGAATTTTGGACTCGGCTGGTGAAAAAATGTTCCAAACACACCCCATGCACACCTCCACCGGGGAAGGTGCCAGAAACGAGTTCTGTTGGTAGTTTTTACAGTACCCCGGTAGGCAAGAGAAAGGCACCACAAAACTTGTTGTACCTGCTTTCTGGGCTGAGATGGGGAACAGCTGAATTTTGGACTCGGCTGGTGACAAAATGTTCCAAACACACCCCATGCACAACTCCACCGGCAAAGGTGCCAGAAACGAGTTCTGTTGGTAGTTTTTACACTACCCCGGTAGGCAGCTGAAAGGCACCACAAAACTTGTTGTACCTGCTTTCTGGGCTGAGATGGGGAACAGCTGAATTTTGGACTCGGCTGCTGACAAAATGTTCCAAACACACCCCATGCACAACTCCACCGGCAAAGGTGCCAGAAACGAGTTCTGTTGGTAGTTTTTACACTACCCCGGTAGGCAGCTGAAAGGAACCACAAAACTTGTTCTACCTGCTTTCTGGGCTGAGATGGGGAACAGCTGAATTTTGGACTCGGCTGGTGACAAAACGTTCCAAACACACCCCATGCACAACTCCACCGGGGAAGGTGTCAGAAACGAGTTCTGTTGGTAGTTTTTACACTACCCCGGTAGGCAGCTGAAAGGCACCACAAAACTTGTTGTACCTGCTTTCTGGGCTGAGATGGGGAACGGCTGAATTTTGGACTCGGCTGGTGACAAAATGTTCCAAACACACCCCATGCACACCTCCACCGGGGAAGGTGCCAGAAACGAGTTCTGTTGGTAGTTTTTACACTACCCCGGTAGGCAGCTGAAAGGCACCACAAAAGTTTTGCTACCTGCTTTCTGGGCTGAGATGGGGAATCGCTGAATTTTGGACTCGGCTGGTGACAAAATGTTCCAAACACACCCCATGCACAGCTCCACCGGCAAAGGTGCCAGAAACGAGTTCTGTTGGTAGTTTTTACACTACCCTGTAGGCAGCTGAAAGGCACCACAAAACTTGTTGTACCTGCTTTCTGGGCTGAGATGGGGAACGGCTGAATTTTGGACTCGGCTGCTGACAAAATGTTCCAAACACACCCCATGCACACCTCCACCGGGGAAGGTGCCAGAAACGAGTTCTGTTGGTAGTTTTTACACTACCCCGGTAGGCAGCTGAAAGGCACCACAAAAGTTTTGCTACCTGCTTTCTGGGCAGAGATGGGGAACGGCTGAATTTTGGACTCGGCTGGTGACAAAATGTTCCAAACACACCCCATGCACTCCTCCACCGGGGAAGGTGCCAGAAATGAGTTCTGTTGGTAGTTTTTACAGTACCCCAGTAGGCAGCTGAAAGGCACCACAAAACTTGTTCTACCTGCTTTCTGGGCTGAGATGGGGAACGGCTGAATTTTGGACTCAGCTGGTGACAAATTGTTCCAAACACACCCCATGCACAACTCCACCGGGGAAGGTGCCAGAAACGAGTTCTGTTGGTAGTTTTTACACTACCCCGGTAGGCAGCTGAAAGGCACCACAAAACTTGTTCTACCTGCTTTCTGGGCTGAGATGGGGAACAGCTGAATTTTGGACTCGGCTGGTGACAAAATGTTCCAAACACACCCCATGCACAGCTCCACCGGCAAAGGTGCCAGAAACGAGTTCTGTTGGTAGTTTTTACACTACCCCGGTAGGCAGCTGAAAGGCACCACAAAACTTGTTCTACCTGCTTTCTGGGCTGAGATGGGGAATCGCTGAATTTTGGACTCGGCTGGTGACAAAATGTTCCAAACACACCCCATGCACAACTCCACCGGGGAAGGTGCCAGAAACGAGTTCTGTTGGTAGTTTTTTACACTACCCCGGTAGCAAGAGAAAGGCACTACAAAACTTGTTCTACCTGCTTTCTGGGCTGAGATGGAGAATAGCTGAATTTGGACTTGGCTCCTGACAAAATGTTCCAAACACACCCCATGCACAACTCCACCGGGGAAGGGGCCAGAAACGAGTTCTGTTGGTAGTTTTTACACTACCCCGATAGGCAGCTGAAAGGCACCACAAAAGTTTTTCTACCTGCTTTCTGGTCTGAGATGGGGATCAGCTGAATTTTGGACTCGGCTGGTGACAAAAATGTTCCAAACACACCCCATGCACAACTCACCGGGAAGGTGCCAGAAACGAGTTCTGTTGGTAGTTTTTACACTACCCCGGTAGGCAGCTGAAAGGCACCACAAAACTTGTTCTACCTGCTTTCTGGGCTGAGATGGGGAATCGCTGAATTTTGGACTCGGCTGGTGATGAAATGTTCCAAACACACCCCCATGCACAACTCCACCGGGGAAGGTGCCAGAAACGAGTTCTGTTGGTAGTTTTTACACTACCCGGTAGGCAGCTGAAAGGCACCACAAAAGTTTTGCTACCTGCTTTCTGGGCTGAGATGGGGAACGGCTGAATTTTGGACTCGGCTGGTGACAAAACGTTCCAAACACACCCCATGCACAAACTCCACCGGGGAAGGTGCCAGAAACGAGTTCTGTTGGTAGTTTTTACACTACCCCGGTAGGCAGCTGAAAGGCACCACAAAACTTGTTGTACCTGCTTTCTGGGCTGAGATGGGGAACGGCTGAATTTTGGACTCGGCTGGTGACAAATGTTCCAAACACACCCCATGCACACTCCACCGGGGAAGGTGCCAGAAACGAGTTCTGTTGGTAGTTTTTACACTACCCCGGTAGGCAGCTGAAAGGCACCACAAAAGTTTTGCTACCTGCTTTCTGGGCTGAGATGGGGAATCGCTGAATTTTGGACTCGGCTGGTGACAAAATGTTCCAAACACACCCCATGCACAGCTCCACCGGCAAAGGTGCCAGAAACGAGTTCTGTTGGTAGTTTTTACACTACCCTGTAGGCAGCTGAAAGGCACCACAAAACTTGTTGTACCTGCTTTCTGGGCTGAGATGGGGAACGGCTGAATTTTGGACTCCGGCTGCTGACAAAATGTTCCAAACACACCCCATGCACACCTCCACCGGGGAAGGTGCCAGAAACGAGTTCTGTTGGTAGTTTTTACACTACCCCGGTAGGCAGCTGAAAGGCACCCACAAAAGTTTTGCTACCTGCTTTCTGGGCAGAGATGGGGAACGCTGAATTTTGGACTCGGCTGGTGACAAAATGTTCCAAACACACCCCATGCACTCCTCCACCGGGGAAGGTGCCAGAAATGAGTTCTGTTGGTAGTTTTTACAGTACCCCAGTAGGCAGCTGAAAGGCACCACAAAACTTGTTCTACCTGCTTTCTGGGCTGAGATGGGGAACGGCTGAATTTTGGACTCAGCTGGTGACAAATTGTTCCAAACACACCCCATGCACAACTCCACCGGGGAAGGTGCCAGAAACGAGTTCTGTTGGTAGTTTTTACACTACCCCGGTAGGCAGCTGAAAGGCACCACAAAACTTGTTCTACCTGCTTTCTGGGCTGAGATGGGGAACAGCTGAATTTTGGACTCGGCTGGTGACAAAATGTTCCAAACACACCCCATGCACAGCTCCACCGGCAAAGGTGCCAGAAACGAGTTCTGTTGGTAGTTTTTACACTACCCCGGTAGGCAGCTGAAAGGCACCACAAAACTTGTTCTACCTGCTTTCTGGGCTGAGATGGGGAATCGCTGAATTTTGGACTCGGCTGGTGACAAAATGTTCCAAACACACCCCATGCACAACTCCACCGGGGAAGGTGCCAGAAACGAGTTCTGTTGGTAGTTTTTACACTACCCCGGTAGGCAAGAGAAAGGCACTACAAAACTTGTTCTACCTGCTTTCTGGGCTGAGATGGAGAATAGCTGAATTTTGGACTTGGCTCCTGACAAAATGTTCCAAACACACCCCATGCACAACTCCACCGGGGAAGGGGCCAGAAACGAGTTCTGTTGGTAGTTTTTACACTACCCCGATAGGCAGCTGAAAGGCACCACAAAAGTTTTTCTACCTGCTTTCTGGTCTGAGATGGGGATCAGCTGAATTTTGGACTCGGCTGGTGACAAAATGTTCCAAACACACCCCATGCACAACTCCACCGGGGAAGGTGCCAGAAACGAGTTCTGTTGGTAGTTTTTACACTACCCCGGTAGGCAGCTGAAAGGCACCACAAAACTTGTTCTACCTGCTTTCTGGGCTGAGATGGGGAATCGCTGAATTTTGGACTCGGCTGGTGATGAAATGTTCCAAACACACCCCATGCACAACTCCACCGGGGAAGGTGCCAGAAACGAGTTCTGTTGGTAGTTTTTACACTACCCCGGTAGGCAGCTGAAAGGCACCACAAAAGTTTTGCTACCTGCTTTCTGGGCTGAGATGGGGAACGGCTGAATTTTGGACTCGGCTGGTGACAAAACGTTCCAAACACACCCCATGCACAACTCCACCGGGGAAGGTGCCAGAAACGAGTTCTGTTGGTAGTTTTTACACTACCCCGGTAGGCAGCTGAAAGGCACCACAAAACTTGTTGTACCTGCTTTCTGGGCTGAGATGGGGAACGGCTGAATTTTGGACTCGGCTGGTGAAAAAATGTTCCAAACACACCCCATGCACACCTCCACCGGGGAAGGTGCCAGAAACGAGTTCTGTTGGTAGTTTTTACAGTACCCCGGTAGGCAGCTGAAAGGCACCACAAAAGTTTTGCTACCTGCTTTCTGGGCTGAGATGGGAATCGCTGAATTTTGGACTCGGCTGGTGAAAAAATGTTCCAAACACACCCCGTGCACACCTCCACCGGGGAAGGTGCCAGAAACGAGTTCTGTTGGTAGTTTTTACAGTACCCCGGTAGGCAGCTGAAAGGCACCACAAAAGTTGTTGTACCTGCTTTCTGGGCTGAGATGGGGAACGGCTGAATTTTGGACTCGGCTGGTAACAAAATGTTCCAAACACACCCCATGCACAACTCCACCGGGGAAGGTGCCAGAAACGAGTTCTGTTGGTAGTTTTTACACTACCCCGGTAGGCAGCTGAAAGGCACCACAAAACTTGTTGTACCTGCTTTCTGGGCTGAGATGGGGAACAGCTGAATTTTGGACTCGGCTGGTGACAAAATGTTCCAAACACACCCAATGCGCAGCTCCACCGGCAAAGGTGCCAGAAACGAGTTCTGTTGGTAGTTTTTACACTACCCCCGGTAGGCAGCTGAAAGGCACCACAAAACTTGTTGTACCTGCTTTCTGGGCTGAGATGGGGAACGGCTGAATTTTGGACTCGGCTGGTGAAAAAATGTTCCAAACACACCCCATGCACACCTCCACCGGGGAAGGTGCCAGAAACGAGTTCTGTTGGTAGTTTTTACACTACCCCCGGTAGGCAGCTGAAAGGCACCACAAAAGTTTTGCTACCTGCTTTCTGGGCTGAGATGGGGAATCGCTGAATTTTGGACTCGACTCCTGACAAAATGTTCCAAACACACCCCATGCACACCTCCACCGGGGAAGGTGCCAGAAACGAGTTCTGTTGGTAGTTTTTTACACTACCCCGGTAGGCAGCTGAAAGGCACCACAAAAGTTTTGCTACCTGCTTTCTGGGCTGAGATGGGGAACGGCTGAATTTTGGACTCGGCTGGTGAAAAAATGTTCCAAACACACCCCATGCACACCTCCACCGGGGAAGGTGCCAGAAACGAGTTCTGTTGGTAGTTTTTACACTACCCCGGTAGGCAGCTGAAAGGCACCACAAAACTTGTTCTACCTGCTTTCTGGGCTGAGATGGGGAACGGCTGAATTTTGGACTCGGCTGGTAACAAAATGTTCCAAACACACCCCATGCACAACTCCACCGGGGAAGGTGCCAGAAACGAGTTCTGTTGGTAGTTTTTACACTACCCCGGTAGGCAGCTGAAAGGCACCACAAAACTTGTTGTACCTGCTTTCTGGGCTGAGATGGGGAACAGCTGAATTTTGGACTCGGCTGCTGACAAAATGTTCCAAACACACCCCATGCACAGCTCCACCGGCAAAGGTGCCAGAAACGAGTTCTGTTGGTAGTTTTTACACTACCACGGTAGGCAGCTGAAAGGCACCACAAAACTTGTTCTACCTGCTTTCTGGGCTGAGATGGGGAATCGCTGAATTTTGGACTCGGCTGGTGACAAAATGTTCCAAACACACCCCATGCACAGCTCCACCGGGGAAGGTGCCAGAAACGAGTTCTGTTGGTAGTTTTTACACTACCCCGGTAGGCAAGAGAAAGGCACTACAAAACTTGTTCTACCTGCTTTCTGGGCTGAGATGGAGAATAGCTGAATTTTGGACTTGGCTCCTGACAAAATGTTCCAAACACACCCCATGCACAACTCCACCGGGGAAGGTGCCAGAAACGAGTTCTGTTGGTAGTTTTTACACTACCCCGGTAGGCAGCTGAAAGGCACCACAAAAGTTTTTCTACCTGCTTTCTGGTCTGAGATGGGGATCACCAGAATTTTGGACTCGGCTGGTGACAAAATGTTCCAAACACACCCCATGCACAACTCCACCGGGGAAGGTGCCAGAAACGAGTTCTGTTGGTAGTTTTTACACTACCCCGGCAGGCAGCTGAAAGGCACCACAAAACTTGTTCTACCTGCTTTCTGGGCTGAGATGGTGAACAGCTGAATTTTGGACTCGGCTGGTGACAAAATGTTCCAAACACACCCCATGCACAATTCCACCGGCAAAGGTGCCAGAAACGAGTTCTGTTGGTAGTTTTTACACTACCACCGGTAGGCAGCTGAAAGGCACCACAAAACTTGTTCTACCTGCTTTCTGGGCTGAGATGGGGAATCGCTGAATTTTGGACTCGGCTGGTGACAAAATGTTCCAAACACACCCCATGCACAACTCCACCGGGGAAGGTGCCAGAAACGAGTTCTGTTGGTAGTTTTTACAGCACCCCGGTAGGCAGCTGAAAGGCACCACAAAACTTGTTCTACCTGCTTTCTGGGCTGAGATGGAGAATAGCTGAATTTTGGACTCGGCTGGTGACAAAATGTTCCAAACACACCCCATGCACAACTCCACCGGGGAAGGGGCCAGAACGAGTTCTGTTGGTAGTTTTTACACTACCCCGGTAGGCAGCTGAAAGGCACCACAAAAGTTTTTCTACCTGCTTTCTGGTCTGAGATGGGGATCAGCTGAATTTTGGACTCGGCTGGTGACAAAATGTTCCAAACACACCCCATGCACAACTCCACCGGGGAAGGTGCCAGAAACGAGTTCTGTTGGTAGTTTTTACACTACCCCGGTAGGCAGCTGAAAGGCACCACAAAAGTTTTGCTACCTGCTTTCTGGGCTGAGATGGGGAATCGCTGAATTTTGGACTCGGCTGGTGAAAGAATGTTCCAAACACACCCCATGCACACCTCCACCGGGGAAGGTGCCAGAAACGAGTTCTGTTGGTAGTTTTTACAGTACCCCCGGTAGGCAAGAGAAAGGCACCACAAAACTTGTTCTACCTGCTTTCTGGGCTGAGATGGGGAACGGCTGAGTTTTGGACTCGGCTGCTGACAAAATGTTCCAAACACACCCCATGCACAACTCCACCGGGGAAGGTGCGAGAAAGGAGTTCTGTTGGTAGTTTTTACACTACCCCAGTAGGCAGCTGAAAGGCACCACAAAACTTGTTGTACCTGCTTTCTGGGCTGAGATGAGGAACGGCTGAATTTTGGACTCGGCTGGTGACAAAATGTTCCAAACACACCCCATGCACAGCTCCACCGGGGAAGGTGCCAGGAACGAGTTCTGTTGGTAGTTTTTACACTACCCCGGTAGGCAGCTGAAAGGCACCACAAAACTTGTTGTACCTGCTTTCTGGGCTGAGATGGGGAACAGCTGAATTTTGGACTCGGCTGCTGACAAAATGTTCCAAACACACCCCATGCACAGCTCCACCGGCAAAGGTGCCAGAAAGGAGTTCTGTTGGTAGTTTTTACAGTACCCCGGTAGGCAGCTGAAAGGCACCACAAAACTTGTTGTACCTGCTTTCTGGGCTGAGATGGGGAACAGCTGAATTTTGGACTCGGCTGGTGACAAAATGTTCCAAACACACCCCATGCACAACTCCACCGGGGAAGGTGCCAGAAACGAGTTCTGTTGGTAGTTTTTACACTACCCCGGTAGGCAGCTGAAAGGCACCACAAAACTTGTTGTACCTGCTTTCTGGGCAGAGATGGGGAACGGCTGAATTTTGGACTCGGCTGGTGACAAAATGTTCCAAACACACCCCATGCACAACTCCACCGCAAAGGTGCCAGAAACGAGTTCTGTTGGTAGTTTTTACACTACCCCGGTAGGCAGCTGAAAGGCACCACAAAAGTTTTGCTACCCTGCTTTCTGGGCAGAGATGGGGAACGGCTGAATTTTGGACTCGGCTGGTGAAAAAATGTTCCAAACACACCCCATGCACACCTCCACCGGGGAAGGTGCCAGAAACGAGTTCTGTTGGTAGTTTTTACAGTACCCCGGTAGGCAAGAGAAAGGCACCACAAAACTTGTTGTACCTGCTTTCTGGGCTGAGATGGGGAACAGCTGAATTTTGGACTCGGCTGGTGACAAAATGTTCCAAACACACCCCATGCACAACTCCACCGGCAAAGGTGCCAGAAACGAGTTCTGTTGGTAGTTTTTACAGTACCCCCGGTAGGCAGCTGAAAGGCACCACAAAACTTGTTGTACCTGCTTTCTGGGCTGAGATGGGGAACAGCTGAATTTTGGACTCGGCTGCTGACAAAATGTTCCAAACACACCCCATGCACAGCTCCACCGGCAAAGGTGCCAGAAACGAGTTCTGTTGGTAGTTTTTACAGTACCCCAGTAGGCAGCTGAAAGGCACCACAAAAACTTGTTGTACCTGCTTTCTGGGCTGAGATGAGGAACGGCTGAATTTGGACTCGGCTGGTGACAAAATGTTCCAAACACACCCCATGCACAACTCCACCGGGGAAGGTGCCAGAAACGAGTTCTGTTGGTAGTTTTTACACTACCCCGGTAGGCAGCTGAAAGGAACCACAAAACTTGTTCTACCTGCTTTCTGGGCTGAGATGGGGATCAGCTGAATTTTGGACTCGGCTGGTGACAAAACGTTCCAAACACACCCCATGCACAACTCCACTGGGGAAGGTGCCAGAAACGAGTTCTGTTGGTAGTTTTTACACTACCCCGGTAGGCAGCTGAAAGGCACCACAAAACTTGTTGTACCTGCTTTCTGGGCTGAGATGGGGAACGGCTGAATTTTGGACTCGGCTGGTGACAAAATGTTCCAAACACACCCCATGCACACCTCCACCGGGGAAGGTGCCAGAAACGAGTTCTGTTGGTAGTTTTTACACTACCCCGGTAGGCAGCTGAAAGGCACCACAAAAGTTTTGCTACCTGCTTTCTGGGCTGAGATGGGGAATCGCTGAATTTTGGACTCGGATCCTGACAAAATGTTCCAAACACACCCCATGCACAGCTCCACCGGCAAAGGTGCCAGAAACGAGTTCTGTTGGTAGTTTTTACACTACCCCGGTAGGCAGCTGAAAGGCACCACAAAACTTGTTGTACCTGCTTTCTGGGCTGAGATGGGGAACTGCTGAATTTTGGACTCGGCTGGTGAAAAAATGTTCCAAACACACCCCATGCACACCTCCACCGGGGAAGGTGCCAGAAACGAGTTCTGTTGGTAGTTTTTACACTACCCCGGTAGGCAGCTGAAAGGCACCACAAAAGTTTTGCTACCTGCTTTCTGGGCTGAGATGGGGAACGGCTGAATTTTGGACTCGGCTGGTGAAAAAATGTTCCAAACACACCCCATGCACACCTCCACCGGGGAAGGTGCCAGAAACGAGTTCTGTTGGTAGTTTTTACAGTACCCCGGTAGGCAAGAGAAAGGCACCACAAAACTTGTTGTACCTGCTTTCTGGGCTGAGATGGGGAACAGCTGAATTTTGGACTCGGCTGCTGACAAAATGTTCCAAACACACCCCATGCACAACTCCACCGGCAAAGGTGCCAGAAACGAGTTCTGTTGGTAGTTTTTACACTACCCCGGTAGGCAGCTGAAAGGCACCACAAAACTTGTTGTACCTGCTTTCTGGGCTGAGATGGGGAACAGCTGAATTTTGGACTCGGCTGCTGACAAAATGTTCCAAACACACCCCATGCACAACTCCACCGGGGAAGGTGCCAGAAACGAGTTCTGTTGGTAGTTTTTACACTACCCCGGTAGGCAGCTGAAAGGCACCACAAAACTTGTTCTACCTGCTTTCTGGGCTGAGATGGGGATCAGCTGAATTTTGGACTCGGCTGGTGACAAAACGTTCCAAACACACCCCATGCACACCTCCACCGGGGAAGGTGCCAGAAACGAGTTCTGTTGGTAGTTTTTACACTACCCCGGTAGGCAGCTGAAAGGCACCACAAAAGTTTTGCTACCTGCTTTCTGGGCTGAGATGGGGAATCGCTGAATTTTGGACTCGGCTCCTGACAAAATGTTCCAAACACACCCCATGCACAGCTCCACCGGCAAAGGTGCCAGAAACGAGTTCTGTTGGTAGTTTTTACACTACCCTGTAGGCAGCTGAAAGGCACCACAAAACTTGTTGTACCTGCTTTCTGGGCTGAGATGGGGAATCGCTGAATTTTGGACTCGACTCCTGACAAAATGTTCCAAACACACCCCATGCACACCTCCACCGGGGAAGGTGCCAGAAACGAGTTCTGTTGGTAGTTTTTACACTACCCCGGTAGGCAGCTGAAAGGCACCACAAAAGTTTTGCTACCTGCTTTCTGGGCAGAGATGGGGAACGGCTGAATTTTGGACTCGGCTGGTAACAAAATGTTCCAAACACACCCCATGCACAACTCCACCGGGGAAGGTGCCAGAAACGAGTTCTGTTGGTAGTTTTTACACTACCCCGGTAGGCAGCTGAAAGGCACCACAAAACTTGTTGTACCTGCTTTCTGGGCTGAGATGGGGAACAGCTGAATTTTGGACTCGGCTGGTGACAAAATGTTCCAAACACACCCCATGCACAGCTCCACCGGCAAAGGTGCCAGAAACGAGTTCTGTTGGTAGTTTTTACACTACCACGGTAGGCAGCTGAAAGGCACCACAAAACTTGTTCTACCTGCTTTCTGGGCTGAGATGGGGAATCGCTGAATTTTGGACTCGGCTGGTGACAAAATGTTCCAAACACACCCCATGCACAACTCCACCGGGGAAGGTGCCAGAAACGAGTTCTGTTGGTAGTTTTTACACTACCCCGGTAGGCAGCTGAAAGGCACCACAAAAGTTTTTCTACCTGCTTTCTGGTCTGAGATGGGGATCACCTGAATTTTGGACTCGGCTGGTGACAAAATGTTCCAAACACACCCCATGCACAATTCCACCGGCAAAGGTGCCAGAAACGAGTTCTGTTGGTAGTTTTTACACTACCCCAGTAGGCAGCTGAAAGGCACCACAAAACTTGTTGTACCTGCTTTCTGGGCTGAGATGAGGAACGGCTGAATTTTGGACTCGGCTGGTGACGAAATGTTCCAAACACACCCCATGCACAACTCCACCGGGGAAGGTGCCAGAAACGAGTTCTGTTGGTAGTTTTTACACTACCCCGGTAGGCAGCTGAAAGGCACCACAAAACTTGTTGTACCTGCTTTCTGGGCTGAGATGGGGAACGGCTGAATTTTGGACTCGGCTGGTGACAAAACGTTCCAAACACACCCCATGCACAACTCCACCGGGGAAGGTGCCAGAAACGAGTTCTGTTGGTAGTTTTTACACTACCCCGGTAGGCAGCTGAAAGGCACCACAAAACTTGTTGTACCTGCTTTCTGGGCTGAGATGGAGAATCGCTGAATTTTGGACTCGGCTGGTGACAAAATGTTCCAAACACACCCCATGCACAACTCCACCGGGGAAGGTGCCAGAAACGAGTTCTGTTGGTAGTTTTTACAGTACCCCGGTAGGCAGCTGAAAGGCACCACAAAACTTGTTCTACCTGCTTTCTGGGCTGAGATGGGGAACGGCTGAATTTTGGACTCGGCTGGTGACAAAATGTTCCAAACACACCCCATGCACAGCTCCACCGGGGAAGGTGCCAGAAACGAGTTCTGTTGGTAGTTTTTACAGTACCCCCGGTAGGCAGCTGAAAGGCACCACAAAACTTGTTGTACCTGCTTTCTGGGCTGAGATGGGGAACAGCTGAATTTTGGACTCGGCTGCTGACAAAATGTTCCAAACACACCCCATGCACAACTCCACCGGCAAAGGTGCCAGAAACGAGTTCTGTTGGTAGTTTTTACACTACCCCGGTAGGCAGCTGAAAGGCACCACAAAACTTGTTGTACCTGCTTTCTGGGCTGAGATGGGGAACAGCTGAATTTTGGACTCGGCTGCTGACAAAATGTTCCAAACACACCCCATGCACAACTCCACCGGGGAAGGTGCCAGAAACGAGTTCTGTTGGTAGTTTTTACACTACCCCGGTAGGCAGCTGAAAGGCACCACAAAACTTGTTCTACCTGCTTTCTGGGCTGAGATGGGGATCAGCTGAATTTTGGACTCGGCTGGTGACAAAACGTTCCAAACACACCCCATGCACACCTCCACCGGGGAAGGTGCCAGAAACGAGTTCTGTTGGTAGTTTTTACACTACCCCGGTAGGCAGCTGAAAGGCACCACAAAAGTTTTGCTACCTGCTTTCTGGGCTGAGATGGGGAATCGCTGAATTTTGGACTCGGCTCCTGACAAAATGTTCCAAACACACCCCATGCACAGCTCCACCGGCAAAGGTGCCAGAAACGAGTTCTGTTGGTAGTTTTTACACTACCCTGTAGGCAGCTGAAAGGCACCACAAAACTTGTTGTACCTGCTTTCTGGGCTGAGATGGGGAATCGCTGAATTTTGGACTCGACTCCTGACAAAATGTTCCAAACACACCCCATGCACACCTCCACCGGGGAAGGTGCCAGAAACGAGTTCTGTTGGTAGTTTTTACACTACCCCGGTAGGCAGCTGAAAGGCACCACAAAAGTTTTGCTACCTGCTTTCTGGGCAGAGATGGGGAACGGCTGAATTTTGGACTCGGCTGGTAACAAAATGTTCCAAACACACCCCATGCACAACTCCACCGGGGAAGGTGCCAGAAACGAGTTCTGTTGGTAGTTTTTACACTACCCCGGTAGGCAGCTGAAAGGCACCACAAAACTTGTTGTACCTGCTTTCTGGGCTGAGATGGGGAACAGCTGAATTTTGGACTCGGCTGGTGACAAAATGTTCCAAACACACCCCATGCACAGCTCCACCGGCAAAGGTGCCAGAAACGAGTTCTGTTGGTAGTTTTTACACTACCACGGTAGGCAGCTGAAAGGCACCACAAAACTTGTTCTACCTGCTTTCTGGGCTGAGATGGGGAATCGCTGAATTTTGGACTCGGCTGGTGACAAAATGTTCCAAACACACCCCATGCACAACTCCACCGGGGAAGGTGCCAGAAACGAGTTCTGTTGGTAGTTTTTACACTACCCCGGTAGGCAGCTGAAAGGCACCACAAAAGTTTTTCTACCTGCTTTCTGGTCTGAGATGGGGATCACCTGAATTTTGGACTCGGCTGGTGACAAAATGTTCCAAACACACCCCATGCACAATTCCACCGGCAAAGGTGCCAGAAACGAGTTCTGTTGGTAGTTTTTACACTACCCCAGTAGGCAGCTGAAAGGCACCACAAAACTTGTTGTACCTGCTTTCTGGGCTGAGATGAGGAACGGCTGAATTTTGGACTCGGCTGGTGACGAAATGTTCCAAACACACCCCATGCACAACTCCACCGGGGAAGGTGCCAGAAACGAGTTCTGTTGGTAGTTTTTACACTACCCCGGTAGGCAGCTGAAAGGCACCACAAAACTTGTTGTACCTGCTTTCTGGGCTGAGATGGGGAACGGCTGAATTTTGGACTCGGCTGGTGACAAAACGTTCCAAACACACCCCATGCACAACTCCACCGGGGAAGGTGCCAGAAACGAGTTCTGTTGGTAGTTTTTACACTACCCCGGTAGGCAGCTGAAAGGCACCACAAAACTTGTTGTACCTGCTTTCTGGGCTGAGATGGAGAATCGCTGAATTTTGGACTCGGCTGGTGACAAAATGTTCCAAACACACCCCATGCACAACTCCACCGGGGAAGGTGCCAGAAACGAGTTCTGTTGGTAGTTTTTACAGTACCCCGGTAGGCAGCTGAAAGGCACCACAAAACTTGTTCTACCTGCTTTCTGGGCTGAGATGGGGAACGGCTGAATTTTGGACTCGGCTGGTGACAAAATGTTCCAAACACACCCCATGCACAGCTCCACCGGGGAAGGTGCCAGAAACGAGTTCTGTTGGTAGTTTTTACACTACCCCGGTAGGCAGCTGAAAGGCACCACAAAACTTGTTGTACCTGCTTTCTGGGCTGAGATGGGGAACAGCTGAATTTTGGACTCGGCTGGTGACAAAATGTTCCAAACACACCCCATGCACAGCTCCACCGGCAAAGGTGCCAGAAACGAGTTCTGTTGGTAGTTTTTACACTACCACGGTAGGCAGCTGAAAGGCACCACAAAACTTGTTCTACCTGCTTTCTGGGCTGAGATGGGGAATCGCTGAATTTTGGACTCGGCTGGTGACAAAATGTTCCAAACACACCCCATGCACAACTCCACCGGGGAAGGTGCCAGAAACGAGTTCCGTTGGTAGTTTTTACAGCACCCCGGTAGGCAAGAGAAAGGCACCACAAAACTTGTTCTACCTGCTTTCTGGGCTGAGATGGAGAATAGCTGAATTTTGGACTCGGCTGGTGACAAAATGTTCCAAACACACCCCATGCAAAACTCCACCGGGGAAGGGGCCAGAAACGAGTTCTGTTGGTAGTTTTTACACTACCCCGGTAGGCAGCTGAAAGGCACCACAAAAGTTTTTCTACCTGCTTTCTGGTCTGAGATGGGGATCAGCTGAATTTTGGACTCGGCTGGTGACAAAATGTTCCAAACACACCCCATGCACAACTCCACCGGGGAAGGTGCCAGAAACGAGTTCTGTTGGTAGTTTTTACACTACCCCGGTAGGCAGCTGAAAGGCACCACAAAAGTTTTGCTACCTGCTTTCTGGGCTGAGATGGGGAATCGCTGAATTTTGGACTCGGCTGGTGAAAGAATGTTCCAAACACACCCCATGCACACCTCCACCGGGGAAGGTGCCAGAAACGAGTTCTGTTGGTAGTTTTTACAGTACCCCGGTAGGCAAGAGAAAGGCACCACAAAACTTGTTCTACCTGCTTTCTGGGCTGAGATGGGGAACGGCTGAGTTTTGGACTCGGCTGCTGACAAAATGTTCCAAACACACCCCATGCACAACTCCACCGGGGAAGGTGCGAGAAAGGAGTTCTGTTGGTAGTTTTTACAGTACCCCAGTAGGCAGCTGAAAGGCACCACAAAACTTGTTGTACCTGCTTTCTGGGCAGAGATGGAGAATCGCTGAATTTTGGACTCGGCTGGTGACAAAATGTTCCAAACACACCCCATGCACAACTCCACCGGGGAAGGTGCCAGAAACGAGTTCTGTTGGTAGTTTTTACAGTACCCCGGTAGGCAGCTGAAAGGCACCACAAAACTTGCTCTACCTGCTTTCTGGGCTGAGATGGGGAACCGCTGAATTTTGGACTCGGCTGGTGACAAAATGTTCCAAACACACCCCATGCACAACTCCTCCGGGGAAGGTGCCAGAAACGAGTTCTGTTGGTAGTTTTTACACTACCCCGGTAGGCAAGAGAAAGGCACCACAAAACTTGTTCTACCTGCTTTCTGGGCTGAGATGGGGAACGGCTGAGTTTTGGACTCGGCTGGTGACAAAATGTTCCAAACACACCCCATGCACAACTCCACCGGGGAAGGTGCCAGAAACGAGTTCTGTTGGTAGTTTTTACACTACCCCAGTAGGCAGCTGAAAGGCACCACAAAACTTGTTGTACCTGCTTTCTGGGCTGAGATGGGGAACAGCTGAATTTTGGACTCGGCTGCTGACAAAATGTTCCAAACACACCCCATGCACAGCTCCACCGGCAAAGGTGCCAGAAACGAGTTCTGTTGGTAGTTTTTACAGTACCCCGGTAGGCAGCTGAAAGGCACCACAAAACTTGTTGTACCTGCTTTCTGGGCTGAGATGGGGAACGGCTGAATTTTGGACTCGGCTGGTGACAAAACGTTCCAAACACACCCCATGCACAACTCCACCGGGGAAGGTGCCAGAAACGAGTTCTGTTGGTAGTTTTTACACTACCCCGGTAGGCAGCTGAAAGGCACCACAAAACTTGTTGTACCTGCTTTCTGGGCTGAGATGGGGAACAGCTGAATTTTGGACTCGGCTGCTGACAAAATGTTCCAAACACACCCCATGCACAGCTCCACCGGCAAAGGTGCCAGAAACGAGTTCTGTTGGTAGTTTTTACAGTACCCCGGTAGGCAGCTGAAAGGCACCACAAAACTTGTTCTACCTGCTTTCTGGGCTGAGATGGGGAACGGCTGAGTTTTGGACTCGGCTGCTGACAAAATGTTCCAAACACACCCCATGCACAACTCCACCGGGGAAGGTGCCAGAAACGAGTTCTGTTGGTAGTTTTTACACTACCCCGGTAGGCAGCTGAAAGGCACCACAAAACTTGTTCTACCTGCTTTCTGGGCAGAGATGGGGAACGGCTGAATTTTGGACTCGGCTGGTGACAAAATGTTCCAAACACACCCCATGCACACCT
The DNA here is from genome assembly GCF_023638135.1 of Falco biarmicus. Classification (NCBI taxonomy): domain Eukaryota; kingdom Metazoa; phylum Chordata; class Aves; order Falconiformes; family Falconidae; genus Falco; species Falco biarmicus. Next base: position 62,406 of record NW_026611785.1, read on the forward strand.
CCACCGGGGAAGGTGCCAGAAACGAGTTCTGTTGGTAGTTTTTACACTACCCCGGTAGGCAGCTGAAAGGCACCACAAAAGTTTTGCTACCTGCTTTCTGGGCTGAGATGGGGATCACCTGAATTTTGGACTCGGCTGGTGACAAAATGTTCCAAACACACCCCATGCACAACTCCACCGGGGAAGGTGCCAGAAACGAGTTCTGTTGGTAGTTTTTACACTACCCCGGCAGGCAGCTGAAAGGCACCACAAAACTTGTTCTACCTGCTTTCTGGGCTGAGATGGTGAACAGCTGAATTTTGGACTCGGCTGGTGACAAAATGTTCCAAACACACCCCATGCACAATTCCACCGGCAAAGGTGCCAGAAACGAGTTCTGTTGGTAGTTTTTACACTACCCCAGTAGGCAGCTGAAAGGCACCACAAAACTTGTTGTACCTGCTTTCTGGGCTGAGATGAGGAACAGCTGAATTTTGGACTCGGCTGGTGACAAAATGTTCCAAACACACCCCATGCACAACTCCACCGGGGAAGGTGCCAGAAACGAGTTCTGTTGGTAGTTTTTACACTACCCCGGTAGGCAGCTGAAAGGCACCACAAAACTTGTTGTACCTGCTTTCTGGGCTGAGATGGGGAACGGCTGAATTTTGGACTCGGCTGGTGACAAAACGTTCCAAACACACCCCATGCACAACTCCACCGGGGAAGGTGCCAGAAACGAGTTCTGTTGGTAGTTTTTACACTACCCCGGTAGGCAGCTGAAAGGCACCACAAAACTTGTTGTACCTGCTTTCTGGGCTGAGATGGAGAATCGCTGAATTTTGGACTCGGCTGGTGACAAAATGTTCCAAACACACCCCATGCACAACTCCACCGGGGAAGGTGCCAGAAAGGAGTTCTGTTGGTAGTTTTTACAGTACCCCGGTAGGCAGCTGAAAGGCACCACAAAACTTGTTCTACCTGCTTTCTGGGCTGAGATGGGGAACGGCTGAATTTTGGACTCGGCTGGTAACAAAATGTTCCAAACACACCCCATGCACAGCTCCACCGGGGAAGGTGCCAGAAACGAGTTCTGTTGGTAGTTTTTACACTACCCCGGTAGGCAGCTGAAAGGCACCACAAAACTTGTTGTACCTGCTTTCTGGGCTGAGATGGGGAACAGCTGAATTTTGGACTCGGCTGGTGACAAAATGTTCCAAACACACCCCATGCACAGCTCCACCGGCAAAGGTGCCAGAAACGAGTTCTGTTGGTAGTTTTTACACTACCCCGGTAGGCAGCTGAAAGGCACCACAAAACTTGTTGTACCTGCTTTCTGGGCTGAGATGGGGAATCGCTGAATTTTGGACTCGGCTGGTGACAAAATGTTCCAAACACACCCCATGCACAACTCCACCGGGGAAGGTGCCAGGAACGAGTTCTGTTGGTAGTTTTTACACTACCCCGGTAGGCAGCTGAAAGGCACCACAAAACTTGTTGTACCTGCTTTCTGGGCTGAGATGGGGAACAGCTGAATTTTGGACTCGGCTGGTGACAAAATGTTCCAAACACACCCCATGCACAGCTCCACCGGCAAAGGTGCCAGAAACGAGTTCTGTTGGTAGTTTTTACAGTACCCCGGTAGGCAGCTGAAAGGCACCACAAAACTTGTTCTACCTGCTTTCTGGGCTGAGATGGGGAACAGCTGAATTTTGGACTCGGCTGGTGACAAAATGTTCCAAACACACCCCATGCACAACTCCACCGGGGAAGGTGCCAGAAACGAGTTCTGTTGGTAGTTTTTACACTACCCCGGTAGGCAGCTGAAAGGCACCACAAAACTTGTTCTACCTGCTTTCTGGGCAGAGATGGGGAACGGCTGAATTTTGGACTCGGCTGGTGACAAAATGTTCCAAACACACCCCATGCACACCTCCACCGGGGAAGGTGCCAGAAACGAGTTCTGTTGGTAGTTTTTACACTACCCCGGTAGGCAGCTGAAAGGCACCACAAAAGTTTTTCTACCTGCTTTCTGGTCTGAGATGGGGATCACCTGAATTTTGGACTCGGCTGGTGACAAAATGTTCCAAACACACCCCATGCACAACTCCACCGGGGAAGGTGCCAGAAACGAGTTCTGTTGGTAGTTTTTACACTACCCCGGTAGGCAGCTGAAAGGCACCACAAAACTTGTTCTACCTGCTTTCTGGGCTGAGATGGTGAACAGCTGAATTTTGGACTCGGCTGGTGACAAAATGTTCCAAACACACCCCATGCACAATTCCACCGGCAAAGGTGCCAGAAACGAGTTCTGTTGGTAGTTTTTACACTACCCCAGTAGGCAGCTGAAAGGCACCACAAAACTTGTTGTACCTGCTTTCTGGGCTGAGATGAGGAACGGCTGAATTTTGGACTCGGCTGGTGACAAAATGTTCCAAACACACCCCATGCACAACTCCACCGGGGAAGGTGCCAGAAACGAGTTCTGTTGGTAGTTTTTACACTACCCCGGTAGGCAGCTGAAAGGCACCACAAAACTTGTTGTACCTGCTTTCTGGGCTGAGATGGGGAACGGCTGAATTTTGGACTCGGCTGGTGACAAAACGTTCCAAACACACCCCATGCACAACTCCACCGAGGAAGGTGCCAGAAACGAGTTCTGTTGGTAGTTTTTACACTACCCCGGTAGGCAGCTGAAAGGCACCACAAAACTTGTTGTACCTGCTTTCTGGGCTGAGATGGAGAATCGCTGAATTTTGGACTCGGCTGGTGACAAAATGTTCCAAACACACCCCATGCACAACTCCACCGGGGAAGGTGCCAGAAAGGAGTTCTGTTGGTAGTTTTTACAGTACCCCGGTAGGCAGCTGAAAGGCACCACAAAACTTGTTCTACCTGCTTTCTGGGCTGAGATGGGGAACGGCTGAATTTTGGACTCGGCTGGTAACAAAATGTTCCAAACACACCCCATGCACAGCTCCACCGGGGAAGGTGCCAGAAACGAGTTCTGTTGGTAGTTTTTACACTACCCCGGTAGGCAGCTGAAAGGCACCACAAAACTTGTTGTACCTGCTTTCTGGGCTGAGATGGGGAACAGCTGAATTTTGGACTCGGCTGGTGACAAAATGTTCCAAACACACCCCATGCACAGCTCCACCGGCAAAGGTGCCAGAAACGAGTTCTGTTGGTAGTTTTTACACTACCACGGTAGGCAGCTGAAAGGCACCACAAAACTTGTTCTACCTGCTTTCTGGGCTGAGATGGGGAATCGCTGAATTTTGGACTCGGCTGGTGACAAAATGTTCCAAACACACCCCATGCACAATTCCACCGGCAAAGGTGCCAGAAACGAGTTCTGTTGGTAGTTTTTACACTACCCCAGTAGGCAGCTGAAAGGCACCACAAAACTTGTTGTACCTGCTTTCTGGGCTGAGATGAGGAACGGCTGAATTTTGGACTCGGCTGGTGACAAAATGTTCCAAACACACCCCATGCACAACTCCACCGGGGAAGGTGCCAGAAACGAGTTCTGTTGGTAGTTTTTACACTACCCCGGTAGGCAGCTGAAAGGCACCACAAAACTTGTTGTACCTGCTTTCTGGGCTGAGATGGGGAACGGCTGAATTTTGGACTCGGCTGGTGACAAAACGTTCCAAACACACCCCATGCACAACTCCACCGGGGAAGGTGCCAGAAACGAGTTCTGTTGGTAGTTTTTACACTACCCCGGTAGGCAGCTGAAAGGCACCACAAAACTTGTTGTACCTGCTTTCTGGGCTGAGATGGAGAATCGCTGAATTTTGGACTCGGCTGGTGACAAAATGTTCCAAACACACCCCATGCACAACTCCACCGGGGAAGGTGCCAGAAAGGAGTTCTGTTGGTAGTTTTTACAGTACCCCGGTAGGCAGCTGAAAGGCACCACAAAACTTGTTCTACCTGCTTTCTGGGCTGAGATGGGGAACGGCTGAATTTTGGACTCGGCTGGTAACAAAATGTTCCAAACACACCCCATGCACAGCTCCACCGGGGAAGGTGCCAGAAACGAGTTCTGTTGGTAGTTTTTACACTACCCCGGTAGGCAGCTGAAAGGCACCACAAAACTTGTTGTACCTGCTTTCTGGGCTGAGATGGGGAACAGCTGAATTTTGGACTCGGCTGGTGACAAAATGTTCCAAACACACCCCATGCACAGCTCCACCGGCAAAGGTGCCAGAAACGAGTTCTGTTGGTAGTTTTTACACTACCACGGTAGGCAGCTGAAAGGCACCACAAAACTTGTTCTACCTGCTTTCTGGGCTGAGATGGGGAATCGCTGAATTTTGGACTCGGCTGGTGACAAAATGTTCCAAACACACCCCATGCACAACTCCACCGGGGAAGGTGCCAGAAACGAGTTCTGTTGGTAGTTTTTACAGCACCCCGGTAGGCAGCTGAAAGGCACCACAAAAGTTTTGCTACCTGCTTTCTGGGCTGAGATGGAGAATCGCTGATTTTTGGACTCGGCTGGTGAAAGAATGTTCCAAACACACCCCATGCACACCTCCACCGGGGAAGGTGCCAGAAACGAGTTCTGTTGGTAGTTTTTACACTACCCCGGTAGGCAAGAGAAAGGCACCACAAAACTTGTTCTACCTGCTTTCTGGGCTGAGATGGGGAACGGCTGAGTTTTGGACTCGGCTGCTGACAAAATGTTCCAAACACACCCCATGCACAACTCCACCGGGGAAGGTGCGAGAAAGGAGTTCTGTTGGTAGTTTTTACAGTACCCCAGTAGGCAGCTGAAAGGCACCACAAAACTTGTTGTACCTGCTTTCTGGGCAGAGATGGAGAATCGCTGAATTTTGGACTCGGCTGGTGACAAAATGTTCCAAACACACCCCATGCACAACTCCACCGGGGAAGGTGCCAGAAACGAGTTCTGTTGGTAGTTTTTACAGTACCCCGGTAGGCAGCTGAAAGGCACCACAAAACTTGCTCTACCTGCTTTCTGGGCTGAGATGGGGAACCGCTGAATTTTGGACTCGGCTGGTGACAAAATGTTCCAAACACACCCCATGCACAACTCCTCCGGGGAAGGTGCCAGAAACGAGTTCTGTTGGTAGTTTTTACACTACCCCGGTAGGCAAGAGAAAGGCACCACAAAACTTGTTCTACCTGCTTTCTGGGCTGAGATGGGGAACGGCTGAGTTTTGGACTCGGCTGCTGACAAAATGTTCCAAACACACCCCATGCACAACTCCACCGGGGAAGGGGCCAGAAACGAGTTCTGTTGGTAGTTTTTACACTACCCCAGTAGGCAGCTGAAAGGCACCACAAAACTTGTTGTACCTGCTTTCTGGGCTGAGATGGGGAACAGCTGAATTTTGGACTCGGCTGCTGACAAAATGTTCCAAACACACCCCATGCACAGCTCCACCGGCAAAGGTGCCAGAAACGAGTTCTGTTGGTAGTTTTTACAGTACCCCGGTAGGCAGCTGAAAGGCACCACAAAAGTTTTGCTACCTGCTTTCTGGGCTGAGATGGGGATCACCTGAATTTTGGACTCGGCTGGTGACAAAATGTTCCAAACACACCCCATGCACAACTCCACCGGGGAAGGTGCCAGAAACGAGTTCTGTTGGTAGTTTTTACACTACCCCGGTAGGCAGCTGAAAGGCACCACAAAACTTGTTGTACCTGCTTTCTGGGCAGAGATGGGGAACGGCTGAATTTTGGACTCGGCTGGTGAAAAAATGTTCCAAACACACCCCATGCACACCTCCACCGGGGAAGGTGCCAGAAACGAGTTCTGTTGGTAGTTTTTACACTACCCCGGTAGGCAGCTGAAAGGCACCACAAAAGTTTTGCTACCTGCTTTCTGGGCAGAGATGGGGAACGGCTGAATTTTGGACTCGGCTGGTGAAAAAATGTTCCAAACACACCCCATGCACAACTCCACCGGCAAAGGTGCCAGAAACGAGTTCTGTTGGTAGTTTTTACAGTACCCCGGTAGGCAAGAGAAAGGCACCACAAAACTTGTTGTACCTGCTTTCTGGGCTGAGATGGGGAACAGCTGAATTTTGGACTCGGCTGGTGACAAAATGTTCCAAACACACCCCATGCACAGCTCCACCGGGGAAGGTGCCAGAAACGAGTTCTGTTGGTAGTTTTTACACTACCCCGGTAGGCAGCTGAAAGGCACCACAAAACTTGTTGTACCTGCTTTCTGGGCTGAGATGAGGAACGGCTGAATTTTGGACTCGGCTGGTGACAAAATGTTCCGACAACACCCCATGCACAACTCCACCGGGGAAGGTGCCAGAAACGAGTTCTGTTGGTAGTTTTTACAGTACCCCGGTAGGCAGCTGAAAGGAACCACAAAACTTGTTCTACCTGCTTTCTGGGCTGAGATGGGGATCAGCTGAATTTTGGACTCGGCTGGTGACAAAACGTTCCAAACACACCCCATGCACAACTCCACCGGCAAAGGTGCCAGAAACGAGTTCTGTTGGTAGTTTTTACACTACCCCGGTAGGCAGCTGAAAGGCACCACAAAACTTGTTGTACCTGCTTTCTGGGCAGAGATGGGGAACGGCTGAATTTTGGACTCGGCTGGTGACAAAATGTTCCAAACACACCCCATGCACACCTCCACCGGGGAAGGTGCCAGAAACGAGTTCTGTTGGTAGTTTTTACACTACCCCGGTAGGCAGCTGAAAGGCACCACAAAAGTTTTGCTACCTGCTTTCTGGGCTGAGATGGGGAATCGCTGAATTTTGGACTCGGCTGGTGACAAAATGTTCCAAACACACCCCATGCACAACTCCACCGGGGAAGGGGCCAGAAACGAGTTCTGTTGGTAGTTTTTACACTACCCCGGTAGGCAGCTGAAAGGCACCACAAAAGTTTTTCTACCTGCTTTCTGGTCTGAGATGGGGATCAGCTGAATTTTGGACTCGGCTGGTGACAAAATGTTCCAAACACACCCCATGCACAACTCCACCGGGGAAGGTGCCAGAAACGAGTTCTGTTGGTAGTTTTTACACTACCCCGGTAGGCAGCTGAAAGGCACCACAAAAGTTTTGCTACCTGCTTTCTGGGCTGAGATGGGGAATCGCTGAATTTTGGACTCGGCTGGTGAAAGAATGTTCCAAACACACCCCATGCACACCTCCACCGGGGAAGGTGCCAGAAACGAGTTCTGTTGGTAGTTTTTACAGTACCCCGGTAGGCAGCTGAAAGGCACCACAAAACTTGTTCTACCTGCTTTCTGGGCTGAGATGGAGAATCGCTGAATTTTGGACTTGGCTCCTGACAAAATGTTCCAAACACACCCCATGCACAACTCCACCGGGGAAGGTGCGGGAAAGGAGTTCTGTTGGTAGTTTTTACAGTACCCCAGTAGGCAGCTGAAAGGCACCACAAAACTTGTTGTACCTGCTTTCTGGGCAGAGATGGAGAATCGCTGAATTTTGGACTCGGCTGGTGACAAAATGTTCCAAACACACCCCATGCACAACTCCACCGGGGAAGGTGCCAGAAACGAGTTCTGTTGGTAGTTTTTACAGTACCCCGGTAGGCAGCTGAAAGGCACCACAAAACTTGCTCTACCTGCTTTCTGGGCTGAGATGGGGAACGGCTGAGTTTTGGACTCGGCTGCTGACAAAATGTTCCAAACACACCCCATGCACAACTCCACCGGGGAAGGGGCCAGAAACGAGTTCTGTTGGTAGTTTTTACACTACCCCAGTAGGCAGCTGAAAGGCACCACAAAACTTGTTGTACCTGCTTTCTGGGCTGAGATGGGGAACAGCTGAATTTTGGACTCGGCTGCTGACAAAATGTTCCAAACACACCCCATGCACAGCTCCACCGGCAAAGGTGCCAGAAACGAGTTCTGTTGGTAGTTTTTACAGTACCCCGGTAGGCAGCTGAAAGGCACCACAAAACTTGTTCTACCTGCTTTCTGGGCTTAGATGGGGAACAGCTGAATTTTGGACTCGGCTGGTGACAAAATGTTCCAAACACACCCCATGCACAACTCCACCGGGGAAGGTGCCAGAAACGAGTTCTGTTGGTAGTTTTTACACTACCCCGGTAGGCAGCTGAAAGGCACCACAAAACTTGTTGTACCTGCTTTCTGGGCAGAGATGGGGAACGGCTGAATTTTGGACTCGGCTGGTGACAAAATGTTCCAAACACACCCCATGCACAACTCCACCGGGGAAGGTGCCAGAAACGAGTTCTGTTGGTAGTTTTTACACTACCCCGGTAGGCAGCTGAAAGGCACCACAAAAGTTTTGCTACCTGCTTTCTGGGCAGAGATGGGGAACGGCTGAATTTTGGACTCGGCTGGTGAAAAAATGTTCCAAACACACCCCATGCACACCTCCACCGGGGAAGGTGCCAGAAACGAGTTCTGTTGGTAGTTTTTACAGTACCCCGGTAGGCAAGAGAAAGGCACCACAAAACTTGTTGTACCTGCTTTCTGGGCTGAGATGGGGAACAGCTGAATTTTGGACTCGGCTGGTGACAAAATGTTCCAAACACACCCCATGCACAACTCCACCGGGGAAGGTGCCAGAAACGAGTTCTGTTGGTAGTTTTTACAGTACCCCGGTAGGCAGCTGAAAGGCACCACAAAACTTGTTGTACCTGCTTTCTGGGCTGAGATGGGGAACAGCTGAATTTTGGACTCGGCTGCTGACAAAATGTTCCAAACACACCCCATGCACAGCTCCACCGGCAAAGGTGCCAGAAACGAGTTCTGTTGGTAGTTTTTACAGTACCCCAGTAGGCAGCTGAAAGGCACCACAAAACTTGTTGTACCTGCTTTCTGGGCTGAGATGAGGAACGGCTGAATTTTGGACTCGGCTGGTGACAAAATGTTCCAAACACACCCCATGCACAACTCCACCGGGGAAGGTGCCAGAAACGAGTTCTGTTGGTAGTTTTTACAGTACCCCCGGTAGGCAGCTGAAAGGAACCACAAAACTTGTTCTACCTGCTTTCTGGGCTGAGATGGGGATCAGCTGAATTTTGGACTCGGCTGGTGACAAAACGTTCCAAACACACCCCATGCACAACTCCACCGGGGAAGGTGCCAGAAACGAGTTCTGTTGGTAGTTTTTACACTACCCCGGTAGGCAGCTGAAAGGCACCACAAAACTTGTTGTACCTGCTTTCTGGGCTGAGATGGGGAACGGCTGAATTTTGGACTCGGCTGGTGACAAAATGTTCCAAACACACCCCATGCACACCTCCACCGGGGAAGGTGCCAGAAACGAGTTCTGTTGGTAGTTTTTACACTACCCCGGTAGGCAGCTGAAAGGCACCACAAAAGTTTTGCTACCTGCTTTCTGGGCTGAGATGGGGAATCGCTGAATTTTGGACTCGGCTCCTGACAAAATGTTCCAAACACACCCCATGCACAACTCCACCGGGGAAGGTGCCAGAAACGAGTTCTGTTGGTAGTTTTTACACTACCCCGGTAGGCAGCTGAAAGGCACCACAAAACTTGTTCTACCTGCTTTCTGGGCTGAGATGGGGAACGGCTGAATTTTGGACTCGGCTGCTGACAAAATGTTCCAAACACACCCCATGCACACCTCCACCGGGGAAGGTGCCAGAAACGAGTTCTGTTGGTAGTTTTTACACTACCCCGGTAGGCAGCTGAAAGGCACCACAAAACTTGTTCTACCTGCTTTCTGGGCAGAGATGGGGAACGGCTGAATTTTGGACTCGGCTGGTGAAAAAATGTTCCAAACACACCCCATGCACTCCTCCACCGGGGAAGGTGCCAGAAACGAGTTCTGTTGGTAGTTTTTACGGTACCCCGGTAGGCAAGAGAAAGGCACCACAAAACTTGTTCTACCTGCTTTCTGGGCTGAGATGGGGAACGGCTGAATTTTGGACTCAGCTGGTAACAAAATGTTCCAAACACACCCCATGCACAGCTCCACCGGGGAAGGTGCCAGAAATGAGTTCTGTTGGTAGTTTTTACACTACCCCGGTAGGCAGCTGAAAGGCACCACAAAACTTGTTCTACCTGCTTTCTGGGCTGAGATGGGGAACAGCTGAATTTTGGACTCGGCTGGTGACAAAATGTTCCAAACACACCCCATGCACAGCTCCACCGGCAAAGGTGCCAGAAACGAGTTCTGTTGGTAGTTTTTACAGTACCCCGGTAGGCAGCTGAAAGGCACCACAAAACTTGTTGTACCTGCTTTCTGGGCTGAGATGAGGAACGGCTGAATTTTGGACTCGGCTGGTGACAAAATGTTCCAAACACACCCCATGCACAACTCCACCGGGGAAGGTGCCAGGAACGAGTTCTGTTGGTAGTTTTTACACTACCCCGGTAGGCAGCTGAAAGGCACCACAAAACTTGTTCTACCTGCTTTCTGGGCTGAGATGGGGAACAGCTGAATTTTGGACTCGGCTGCTGACAAAATGTTCCAAACACACCCCATGCACAGCTCCACCGGCAAAGGTGCCAGAAACGAGTTCTGTTGGTAGTTTTTACAGTACCCCGGTAGGCAGCTGAAAGGCACCACAAAACTTGTTCTACCTGCTTTCTGGGCTTAGATGGGGAACAGCTGAATTTTGGACTCGGCTGGTGACAAAATGTTCCAAACACACCCCATGCACAACTCCACCGGGGAAGGTGCCAGAAACGAGTTCTGTTGGTAGTTTTTACACTACCCCGGTAGGCAGCTGAAAGGCACCACAAAACTTGTTGTACCTGCTTTCTGGGCAGAGATGGGGAACAGCTGAATTTTGGACTCGGCTGGTGAAAAAATGTTCCAAACACACCCCATGCACACCTCCACCGGGGAAGGTGCCAGAAACGAGTTCTGTTGGTAGTTTTTACACTACCCCGGTAGGCAGCTGAAAGGCACCACAAAAGTTTTGCTACCTGCTTTCTGGGCAGAGATGGGGAACGGCTGAATTTTGGACTCGGCTGGTGAAAAAATGTTCCAAACACACCCCATGCACACATCCACCGGGGAAGGTGCCAGAAACGAGTTCTGTTGGTAGTTTTTACAGTACCCCGGTAGGCAAGAGAAAGGCACCACAAAACTTGTTCTACCTGCTTTCTGGGCTGAGATGGGGAACAGCTGAATTTTGGACTCGGCTGGTGACAAAATGTTCCAAACACACCCCATGCACAGCTCCACCGGCAAAGGTGCCAGAAACGAGTTCTGTTGGTAGTTTTTACACTACCCCGGTAGGCAGCTGAAAGGCACCACAAAACTTGTTCTACCTGCTTTCTGGGCTGAGATGGGGAACAGCTGAATTTTGGACTCGGCTGCTGACAAAATGTTCCAAACACACCCCATGCACAGCTCCACCGGCAAAGGTGCCAGAAACGAGTTCTGTTGGTAGTTTTTACAGTACCCCAGTAGGCAGCTGAAAGGCACCACAAAACTTGTTGTACCTGCTTTCTGGGCTGAGATGAGGAACGGCTGAATTTTGGACTCGGCTGGTGACAAAATGTTCCAAACACACCCCATGCACAACTCCACCGGGGAAGGTGCCAGAAACGAGTTCTGTTGGTAGTTTTTACAGTACCCCGGTAGGCAGCTGAAAGGAACCACAAAACTTGTTCTACCTGCTTTCTGGGCTGAGATGGGGATCAGCTGAATTTTGGACTCGGCTGGTGACAAAACGTTCCAAACACACCCCATGCACAACTCCACCGAGGAAGGTGCCAGAAACGAGTTCTGTTGGTAGTTTTTACACTACCCCGGTAGGCAGCTGAAAGGCACCACAAAACTTGTTGTACCTGCTTTCTGGGCAGAGATGGGGAACGGCTGAATTTTGGACTCGGCTGGTGACAAAATGTTCCAAACACACCCCATGCACACCTCCACCGGGGAAGGTGCCAGAAACGAGTTCTGTTGGTAGTTTTTACACTACCCCGGTAGGCAGCTGAAAGGCACCACAAAAGTTTTGCTACCTGCTTTCTGGGCTGAGATGGGGAATCGCTGAATTTTGGACTCGGCTGGTGACAAAATGTTCCAAACACACCCCATGCACAACTCCACCGGGGAAGGTGCCAGAAACGAGTTCTGTTGGTAGTTTTTACAGCACCCCGGTAGGCAGCTGAAAGGCACCACAAAACTTGTTCTACCGGCTTTCTGGGCTGAGATGGAGAATAGCTGAATTTTGGACTCGGCTGGTGACAAAATGTTCCAAACACACCCCATGCACAACTCCACCGGGGAAGGGGCCAGAAACGAGTTCTGTTGGTAGTTTTTACACTACCCCGGTAGGCAGCTGAAAGGCACCACAAAAGTTTTTCTACCTGCTTTCTGGTCTGAGATGGGGATCAGCTGAATTTTGGACTCGGCTGGTGACAAAATGTTCCAAACACACCCCATGCACACCTCCACCGGGGAAGGTGCCAGAAACGAGTTCTGTTGGTAGTTTTTACACTACCCCGGTAGGCAGCTGAAAGGCACCACAAAACTTGTTCTACCTGCTTTCTGGGCTGAGATGGAGAATCGCTGAATTTTGGACTTGGCTCCTGACAAAATGTTCCAAACACACCCCATGCACAACTCCACCGGGGAAGGTGCGAGAAAGGAGTTCTGTTGGTAGTTTTTACAGTACCCCAGTAGGCAGCTGAAAGGCACCACAAAACTTGTTGTACCTGCTTTCTGGGCAGAGATGGAGAATCGCTGAATTTTGGACTCGGCTGGTGACAAAATGTTCCAAACACACCCCATGCACAACTCCACCGGGGAAGGTGCCAGAAACGAGTTCTGTTGGTAGTTTTTACAGTACCCCGGTAGGCAGCTGAAAGGCACCACAAAACTTGCTCTACCTGCTTTCTGGGCTGAGATGGGGAACCGCTGAATTTTGGACTCGGCTGGTGACAAAATGTTCCAAACACACCCCATGCACAACTCCTCCGGGGAAGGTGCCAGAAACGAGTTCTGTTGGTAGTTTTTACACTACCCCGGTAGGCAAGAGAAAGGCACCACAAAACTTGTTCTACCTGCTTTCTGGGCTGAGATGGGGAATCGCTGAATTTTGGACTCGGCTGCTGACAAAATGTTCCAAACACACCCCATGCACAACTCCACCGGGGAAGGGGCCAGAAACGAGTTCTGTTGGTAGTTTTTACACTACCCCGGTAGGCAGCTGAAAGGCACCACAAAACTTGTTCTACCTGCTTTCTGGGCTGAGATGGGGAACAGCTGAATTTTGGACTCGGCTGGTGACAAAATGTTCCAAACACACCCCATGCACAGCTCCACCGGCAAAGGTGCCAGAAACGAGTTCTGTTGGTAGTTTTTACACTACCACGGTAGGCAGCTGAAAGGCACCACAAAACTTGTTGTACCTGCTTTCTGGGCTGAGATGAGGAACGGCTGAATTTTGGACTCGGCTGGTGACAAAATGTTCCAAACACACCCCATGCACAACTCCACCGGGGAAGGTGCCAGGAACGAGTTCTGTTGGTAGTTTTTACACTACCCCGGTAGGCAGCTGAAAGGCACCACAAAACTTGTTGTACCTGCTTTCTGGGCTGAGATGGGGAACAGCTGAATTTTGGACTCGGCTGGTGACAAAATGTTCCAAACACACCCCATGCACAGCTCCACCGGCAAAGGTGCCAGAAACGAGTTCTGTTGGTAGTTTTTACAGTACCCCGGTAGGCAGCTGAAAGGCACCACAAAACTTGTTCTACCTGCTTTCTGGGCTTAGATGGGGAACAGCTGAATTTTGGACTCGGCTGGTGACAAAATGTTCCAAACACACCCCATGCACAACTCCACCGGGGAAGGTGCCAGAAACGAGTTCTGTTGGTAGTTTTTACACTACCCCGGTAGGCAGCTGAAAGGCACCACAAAACTTGTTGTACCTGCTTTCTGGGCAGAGATGGGGAACGGCTGAATTTTGGACTCGGCTGGTGAAAAAATGTTCCAAACACACCCCATGCACACCTCCACCGGGGAAGGTGCCAGAAACGAGTTCTGTTGGTAGTTTTTACACTACCCCGGTAGGCAGCTGAAAGGCACCACAAAACTTGTTCTACCTGCTTTCTGGGCTGAGATGGGGAACAGCTGAATTTTGGACTCGGCTGCTGACAAAATGTTCCAAACACACCCCATGCACAGCTCCACCGGCAAAGGTGCCAGAAACGAGTTCTGTTGGTAGTTTTTACAGTACCCCAGTAGGCAGCTGAAAGGCACCACAAAACTTGTTGTACCTGCTTTCTGGGCTGAGATGAGGAACGGCTGAATTTTGGACTCGGCTGGTGACAAAATGTTCCAAACACACCCCATGCACAACTCCACCGGGGAAGGTGCCAGAAACGAGTTCTGTTGGTAGTTTTTACAGTACCCCGGTAGGCAGCTGAAAGGAACCACAAAACTTGTTCTACCTGCTTTCTGGGCTGAGATGGGGATCAGCTGAATTTTGGACTCGGCTGGTGACAAAACGTTCCAAACACACCCCATGCACAACTCCACCGAGGAAGGTGCCAGAAACGAGTTCTGTTGGTAGTTTTTACACTACCCCGGTAGGCAGCTGAAAGGCACCACAAAACTTGTTGTACCTGCTTTCTGGGCAGAGATGGGGAACGGCTGAATTTTGGACTCGGCTGGTGACAAAATGTTCCAAACACACCCCATGCACACCTCCACCGGGGAAGGTGCCAGAAACGAGTTCTGTTGGTAGTTTTTACACTACCCCGGTAGGCAGCTGAAAGGCACCACAAAAGTTTTGCTACCTGCTTTCTGGGCTGAGATGGGGAATCGCTGAATTTTGGACTCGGCTGGTGACAAAATGTTCCAAACACACCCCATGCACAACTCCACCGGGGAAGGTGCCAGAAACGAGTTCTGTTGGTAGTTTTTACAGCACCCCGGTAGGCAGCTGAAAGGCACCACAAAACTTGTTCTACCGGCTTTCTGGGCTGAGATGGAGAATAGCTGAATTTTGGACTCGGCTGGTGACAAAATGTTCCAAACACACCCCATGCACAACTCCACCGGGGAAGGGGCCAGAAACGAGTTCTGTTGGTAGTTTTTACACTACCCCGGTAGGCAGCTGAAAGGCACCACAAAAGTTTTTCTACCTGCTTTCTGGTCTGAGATGGGGATCAGCTGAATTTTGGACTCGGCTGGTGACAAAATGTTCCAAACACACCCCATGCACACCTCCACCGGGGAAGGTGCCAGAAACGAGTTCTGTTGGTAGTTTTTACACTACCCCGGTAGGCAGCTGAAAGGCACCACAAAACTTGTTCTACCTGCTTTCTGGGCTGAGATGGAGAATCGCTGAATTTTGGACTTGGCTCCTGACAAAATGTTCCAAACACACCCCATGCACAACTCCACCGGGGAAGGTGCGAGAAAGGAGTTCTGTTGGTAGTTTTTACAGTACCCCAGTAGGCAGCTGAAAGGCACCACAAAACTTGTTGTACCTGCTTTCTGGGCAGAGATGGAGAATCGCTGAATTTTGGACTCGGCTGGTGACAAAATGTTCCAAACACACCCCATGCACAACTCCACCGGGGAAGGTGCCAGAAACGAGTTCTGTTGGTAGTTTTTACAGTACCCCGGTAGGCAGCTGAAAGGCACCACAAAACTTGTTGTACCTGCTTTCTGGGCTGAGATGGGGAACCGCTGAATTTTGGACTCGGCTGGTGACAAAATGTTCCAAACACACCCCATGCACAACTCCTCCGGGGAAGGTGCCAGAAACGAGTTCTGTTGGTAGTTTTTACACTACCCCGGTAGGCAAGAGAAAGGCACCACAAAACTTGTTCTACCTGCTTTCTGGGCTGAGATGAGGAACGGCTGAATTTTGGACTCGGCTGGTGACAAAATGTTCCAAACACACCCCATGCACAACTCCACCGGGGAAGGTGCCAGGAACGAGTTCTGTTGGTAGTTTTTACACTACCCCGGTAGGCAGCTGAAAGGCACCACAAAACTTGTTCTACCTGCTTTCTGGGCTGAGATGGGGAACAGCTGAATTTTGGACTCGGCTGCTGACAAAATGTTCCAAACACACCCCATGCACAGCTCCACCGGCAAAGGTGCCAGAAACGAGTTCTGTTGGTAGTTTTTACAGTACCCCGGTAGGCAGCTGAAAGGCACCACAAAACTTGTTCTACCTGCTTTCTGGGCTTAGATGGGGAACAGCTGAATTTTGGACTCGGCTGGTGACAAAATGTTCCAAACACACCCCATGCACAACTCCACCGGGGAAGGTGCCAGAAACGAGTTCTGTTGGTAGTTTTTACACTACCCCGGTAGGCAGCTGAAAGGCACCACAAAACTTGTTGTACCTGCTTTCTGGGCAGAGATGGGGAACGGCTGAATTTTGGACTCGGCTGGTGAAAAAATGTTCCAAACACACCCATGCACACCTCCACCGGGGAAGGTGCCAGAAACGAGTTCTGTTGGTAGTTTTTACACTACCCCGGTAGGCAGCTGAAAGGCACCACAAAAGTTTTGCTACCTGCTTTCTGGGCAGAGATGGGGAACGGCTGAATTTTGGACTCGGCTGGTGACAAAATGTTCCAAACACACCCCATGCACACCTCCACCGGGGAAGGTGCCAGAAACGAGTTCTGTTGGTAGTTTTTACAGTACCCCGGTAGGCAAGAGAAAGGCACCACAAAACTTGTTGTACCTGCTTTCTGGGCTGAGATGGGGAACAGCTGAATTTTGGACTCGGCTGCTGACAAAATGTTCCAAACACACCCCCATGCACAGCTCCACCGGCAAAGGTGCCAGAAACGAGTTCTGTTGGTAGTTTTTACAGTACCCCAGTAGGCAGCTGAAAGGCACCACAAAAGTTTTGCTACCTGCTTTCTGGGCTGAGATGGGGAATCGCTGAATTTTGGACTTGGCTCCTGACAAAATGTTCCAAACACACCCCATGCACAACTCCACCGGCAAAGGTGCCAGAAACGAGTTCTGTTGGTAGTTTTTACACTACCCCGGTAGGCAGCTGAAAGGCACCACAAAACTTGTTGTACCTGCTTTCTGGGCTGAGATGGGGAACGGCTGAATTTTGGACTTGGCTGCTGACAAAATGTTCCAAACACACCCCATGCACGCCTCCACCGGGGAAGGTGCCAGAAACGAGTTCTGTTGGTAGTTTTTACACTACCCCGGTAGGCAGCTGAAAGGCACCACAAAAGTTTTGCTACCTGCTTTCTGGGCTGAGATGGGGAACGGCTGAATTTTGGACTCGGCTGGTGAAAAAATGTTCCAAACACACCCCATGCACTCCTCCACCGGGGAAGGTGCCAGAAACGAGTTCTGTTGGTAGTTTTTACAGTACCCCGGTAGGCAAGAGAAAGGCACCACAAAACTTGTTCTACCTGCTTTCTGGGCTGAGATGGGGAACGGCTGAATTTTGGACTCAGCTGGTAACAAAATGTTCCAAACACACCCCATGCACAACTCCACCGGGGAAGGTGCCAGAAACGAGTTCTGTTGGTAGTTTTTACACTACCCCGGTAGGCAGCTGAAAGGCACCACAAAACTTGTTGTACCTGCTTTCTGGGCTGAGATGGAGAATAGCTGAATTTTGGACTCGGCTGGTGACAAAATGTTCCAAACACACCCCATGCACAGCTCCACCGGCAAAGGTGCCAGAAACGAGTTCTGTTGGTAGTTTTTACACTACCCCGGTAGGCAGCTGAAAGGCACCACAAAACTTGTTCTACCTGCTTTCTGGGCAGAGATGGGGAATCGCTGAATTTTGGACTCGGCTGGTGACAAAATGTTCCAAACACACCCCATGCACAACTCCACCGGGGAAGGTGCCAGAAACGAGTTCTGTTGGTAGTTTTTACACTACCCCGGTAGGCAGCTGAAAGGCACCACAAAACTTGTTCTACCTGCTTTCTGGGCTGAGATGGAGAATAGCTGAATTTTGGACTTGGCTCCTGACAAAATGTTCCAAACACACCCCATGCACAACTCCACCGGGGAAGGGGCCAGAAACGAGTTCTGTTGGTAGTTTTTACACTACCCCGGTAGGCAGCTGAAAGGCACCACAAAAGTTTTTCTACCTGCTTTCTGGTCTGAGATGGGGATCAGCTGAATTTTGGACTCGGCTGGTGACAAAATGTTCCAAACACACCCCATGCACAACTCCACCGGGGAAGGTGCCAGAAACGAGTTCTGTTGGTAGTTTTTACACTACCCCGGTAGGCAGCTGAAAGGCACCACAAAACTTGTTCTACCTGCTTTCTGGGCTGAGATGGGGAATCGCTGAATTTTGGACTCGGCTGGTGACGAAATGTTCCAAACACACCCCATGCACAACTCCACCGGGGAAGGTGCCAGAAACGAGTTCTGTTGGTAGTTTTTACACTACCCCGGTAGGCAGCTGAAAGGCACCACAAAAGTTGTTCTACCTGCTTTCTGGGCTGAGATGGGGAACGGCTGAATTTTGGACTCGGCTGGTGACAAAACGTTCCAAACACACCCCATGCACAACTCCACCGGGGAAGGTGCCAGAAACGAGTTCTGTTGGTAGTTTTTACACTACCGCGGTAGGCAGCTGAAAGGCACCACAAAACTTGTTGTACCTGCTTTCTGGGCTGAGATGGGGAACGGCTGAATTTTGGACTCGGCTGGTGAAAAAATGTTCCAAACACACCCCATGCACAACTCCACCGGGGAAGGTGCCAGAAACGAGTTCTGTTGGTAGTTTTTACACTACCCCGGTAGGCAGCTGAAAGGCACCACAAAAGTTTTGCTACCTGCTTTCTGGGCTGAGATGGGGAATCGCTGAATTTTGGACTCGGCTCCTGACAAAATGTTCCAAACACACCGCATGCACACCTCCACTGGGGAAGGTGCCAGAAACGAGTTCTGTTGGTAGTTTTTACACTACCCCGGTAGGCAGCTGAAAGGCACCACAAAACTTGTTCTACCTGCTTTCTGGGCTGAGATGGGGAATCGCTGAATTTTGGACTCGGCTGGTGACAAAATGTTCCAAACACACCCCATGCACAACTCCTCCGGGGAAGGTGCCAGAAACGAGTTCTGTTGGTAGTTTTTACACTACCCCGGTAGGCAAGAGAAAGGCACTACAAAACTTGTTCTACCTGCTTTCTGGGCTGAGATGGAGAATAGCTGAAATTTGGACTTGGCTCCTGACAAAATGTTCCAAACACACCCCATGCACAACTCCACCGGGGAAGGGGCCAGAAACGAGTTCTGTTGGTAGTTTTTACACTACCCCGGTAGGCAGCTGAAAGGCACCACAAAAGTTTTTCTACCTGCTTTCTGGTCTGAGATGGGGATCAGCTGAATTTTGGACTCGGCTGCTGACAAAATGTTCCAAACACACCCCATGCACAACTCCACCGGGGAAGGTGCCAGAAACGAGTTCTGTTGGTAGTTTTTACACTACCCCGGTAGGCAGCTGAAAGGCACTACAAAACTTGTTCTACCTGCTTTCTGGGCTGAGATGGAGAATAGCTGAATTTTGGACTTGGCTCCTGACAAAATGTTCCAAACACACCCCATGCACAACTCCACCGGGGAAGGGGCCAGAAACGAGTTCTGTTGGTAGTTTTTACACTACCCCCGGTAGGCAGCTGAAAGGCACCACAAAAGTTTTTCTACCTGCTTTCTGGTCTGAGATGGGGATCAGCTGAATTTTGGACTCGGCTGGTGACAAAATGTTCCAAACACACCCCATGCACAACTCCACCGGGGAAGGTGCCAGAAACGAGTTCTGTTGGTAGTTTTTACACTACACCCGGCAGGCAGCTGAAAGGCACCACAAAACTTGTTCTACCTGCTTTCTGGGCTGAGATGGTGAACAGCTGAATTTTGGACTCGGCTGCTGACAAAATGTTCCAAACACACCCCATGCACAGCTCCACCGGCAAAGGTGCCAGAAACGAGTTCTGTTGGTAGTTTTTACAGTACCCCAGCAGGCAGCTGAAAGGCACCACAAAACTTGTTGTACCTGCTTTCTGGGCTGAGATGAGGAACGGCTGAATTTTGGACTCGGCTGGTGACAAAATGTTCCAAACACACCCCATGCACAACTCCACCGGGGAAGGTGCCAGAAACGAGTTCTGTTGGTAGTTTTTACACTACCCCAGTAGGCAGCTGAAAGGCACCACAAAACTTGTTGTACCTGCTTTCTGGGCTGAGATGGGGAACGGCTGAATTTTGGACTCGGCTGGTGACAAAATGTTCCAAACACACCCCATGCACACCTCCACCGGGGAAGGTGCCAGAAACGAGTTCTGTTGGTAGTTTTTACACTACCCTGGTAGGCAGCTGAAAGGCACCACAAAAGTTTTGCTACCTGCTTTCTGGGCTGAGATGGGGAATCGCTGAATTTTGGACTCGGCTCCTGACAAAATGTTCCAAACACACCCCATGCACACCTCCACCGGGGAAGGTGCCAGAAACGAGTTCTGTTGGTAGTTTTTACACTACCCCGGTAGGCAGCTGAAAGGCACTACAAAACTTGTTCTACCTGCTTTCTGGGCAGAGATGGGGAACGGCTGAATTTTGGACTCGGCTGGTGAAAAAATGTTCCAAACACACCCCATGCACACCTCCACCGGGGAAGGTGCCAGAAACGAGTTCTGTTGGTAGTTTTTACAGTACCCCGGTAGGCAAGAGAAAGGCACCACAAAACTTGTTCTACCTGCTTTCTGGGCTGAGATGGGGAATGGCTGAATTTTGGACTCGGCTGGTAACAAAATGTTCCAAACACACCCCATGCACAACTCCACCGGGGAAGGTGCCAGAAACGAGTTCTGTTGGTAGTTTTTACACTACCCCGGTAGGCAGCTGAAAGGCACCACAAAACTTGTTGTACCTGCTTTCTGGGCTGAGATGAGGAACAGCTGAATTTTGGACTCGGCTGCTGACAAAATGTTCCAAACACACCCCATGCACAGCTCCACCGGCAAAGGTGCCAGAAACGAGTTCTGTTGGTAGTTTTTACACTACCACGGTAGGCAGCTGAAAGGCACCACAAAACTTGTTCTACCTGCTTTCTGGGCTGAGATGGGGAATCGCTGAATTTTGGACTCGGCTGGTGACAAAATGTTCCAAACACACCCCATGCACAACTCCACCGGGGAAGGTGCCAGAAACGAGTTCTGTTGGTAGTTTTTACACTACCCCGGTAGGCAAGAGAAAGGCACTACAAAACTTGTTCTACCTGCTTTCTGGGCTGAGATGGAGAATAGCTGAATTTTGGACTTGGCTCCTGACAAAATGTTCCAAACACACCCCATGCACAACTCCACCGGGGAAGGGGCCAGAAACGAGTTCTGTTGGTAGTTTTTACACTACCCCGGTAGGCAGCTGAAAGGCACCACAAAAGTTTTTCTACCTGCTTTCTGGTCTGAGATGGGGATCAGCTGAATTTTGGACTCGGCTGGTGACAAAATGTTCCAAACACACCCCCATGCACAACTCCACCGGGGAAGGTGCCAGAAACGAGTTCTGTTGCTAGTTTTTACACTACCCCCGGTAGGCAGCTGAAAGGCACCACAAAACTTGTTCTACCTGCTTTCTGGGCTGAGATGGGGAATCGCTGAATTTTGGACTCGGCTGGTGACGAAATGTTCCAAACACACCCCATGCACAACTCCACCGGGGAAGGTGCCAGAAACGAGTTCTGTTGGTAGTTTTTACACTACCCCGGTAGGCAGCTGAAAGGCACCACAAAAGTTGTTCTACCTGCTTTCTGGGCTGAGATGGGGAACGGCTGAATTTTGGACTCGGCTGGTGACAAAGCGTTCCAAACACACCCCATGCACACCTCCACCGGGGAAGGTGCCAGAAACGAGTTCTGTTGGTAGTTTTTACACTACCCCGGTAGGCAGCTGAAAGGCACCACAAAACTTGTTGTACCTGCTTTCTGGGCTGAGATGGGGAACAGCTGAATTTTGGACTCGGCTGGTGACAAAATGTTCCAAACACACCCCATGCACAGCTCCACCGGCAAAGGTGCCAGAAACGAGTTCTGTTGGTAGTTTTTACACTACCCCCGGTAGGCAGCTGAAAGGCACCACAAAACTTGTTGTACCTGCTTTCCGGGCTGAGATGGGGATCAGCTGAATTTTGGACTCGGCTGGTGAAAAAATGTTCCAAACACACCCCATGCACACCTCCACCGGGGAAGGTGCCAGAAACGAGTTCTGTTGGTAGTTTTTACACTACCCCGGTAGGCAGCTGAAAGGCACCACAAAAGTTTTGCTACCTGCTTTCTGGGCTGAGATGGGGAATCGCTGAATTTTGGACTCGGCTCCTGACAAAATGTTCCAAACACACCCCATGCACAACTCCACCGGGGAAGGTGCCAGAAACGAGTTCTGTTGGTAGTTTTTACACTACCCCGGTAGGCAGCTGAAGGGCACCACAAAAGTTTTGCTACCTGCTTTCTGGGCAGAGATGGGGAACGGCTGAATTTTGGACTCGGCTGGTGACAAAATGTTCCAAACACACCCCATGCACACCTCCACCGGGGAAGGTGCCAGAAACGAGTTCTGTTGGTAGTTTTTACAGTACCCCGGTAGGCAAGAGAAAGGCACCACAAAACTTGTTCTACCTGCTTTCTGGGCTGAGATGGGGAATCACTGAATTTTGGACTCGGCTGGTGACAAAATGTTCCAAACACACCCCATGCACAACTCCACCGGGGAAGGTGCCAGAAACGAGTTCTGTTGGTAGTTTTTACACTACCCCGGTAGGCAGCTGAAAGGCACCACAAAACTTGTTGTACCTGCTTTCTGGGCTGAGATGGGGAACAGCTGAATTTTGGACTCGGCTGGTGACAAAATGTTCCAAACACACCCCATGCACAGCTCCACCGGGGAAGGTGCCAGAAACGAGTTCTGTTGGTAGTTTTTACACTACCACGGTAGGCAGCTGAAAGGCACCACAAAACTTGTTCTACCTGCTTTCTGGGCTGAGATGGGGAATCGCTGAATTTTGGACTCGGCTGGTGACAAAATGTTCCAAACACACCCCATGCACAACTCCACCGGGGAAGGTGCCAGAAACGAGTTCTGTTGGTAGTTTTTACAGTACCCCGGTAGGCAGCTGAAAGGCACCACAAAACTTGTTGTACCTGCTTTCTGGGCTGAGATGGAGAATAGCTGAATTTTGGACTCGGCTGGTAACAAAATGTTCCAAACACACCCCATGCACAGCTCCACCGGGGAAGGTGCCAGAAACGAGTTCTGTTGGTAGTTTTTACACTACCCCGGCAGGCAGCTGAAAGGCACCACAAAACTTGTTCTACCTGCTTTCTGGGCTGAGATGGGGATCAGCTGAATTTTGGACTCGGCTGGTGACAAATTGTTCCAAACACACCCCATGCACAACTCCACCGGGGAAGGTGCCAGAAACGAGTTCTGTTGGTAGTTTTTACACTACCCCGGTAGGCAGCTGAAAGGCACCACAAAACTTGTTGTACCTGCTTTCTGGGCTGAGATGGGGAATCGCTGAATTTTGGACTCGGCTGGTGACGAAATGTTCCAAACACACCCCATGCACAACTCCACCGGGGAAGGTGCCAGAAACGAGTTCTGTTGGTAGTTTTTACAGTACCCCGGTAGGCAGCTGAAAGGCACCACAAAAGTTGTTCTACCTGCTTTCTGGGCTGAGATGGGGAATAGCTGAATTTTGGACTCGGCTGGTGACAAAATGTTCCAAACACACCCCATGCACAGCTTCACCGGCAAAGGTGCCAGAAACGAGTTCTGTTGGTAGTTTTTACACTACCCCGGCAGGCAGCTGAAAGGCACCACAAAACTTGTTCTACCTGCTTTCTGGGCTGAGATGGTGAACAGCTGAATTTTGGACTCAGCTGGTAACAAAATGTTCCAAACACACCCCATGCACAGCTCCACCGGCAAAGGTGCCAGAAACGAGTTCTGTTGGTAGTTTTTACAGTACCCCAGCAGGCAGCTGAAAGGCACCACAAAACTTGTTGTACCTGCTTTCTGGGCTGAGATGAGGAACGGCTGAATTTTGGACTCGGCTGGTGACAAAATGTTCCTAACACACCCCATGCACAACTCCACCGGGGAAGGTGCCAGAAACGAGTTCTGTTGGTAGTTTTTACACTACCCCAGTAGGCAGCTGAAAGGCACCACAAAACTTGTTGTACCTGCTTTCTGGGCTGAGATGGGGAACGGCTGAATTTTGGACTCGGCTGGTGACAAAACGTTCCAAACACACCCCATGCACAACTCCACCGGGGAAGGTGCCAGAAACGAGTTCTGTTGGTAGTTTTTACACTACCCCGGTAGGCAGCTGAAAGGCACCACAAAACTTGTTGTACCTGCTTTCTGGGCTGAGATGGGGAACGGCTGAATTTTGGACTCGGCTGGTGAAAAAATGTTCCAAACACACCCCATGCACACCTCCACCGGGGAAGGTGCCAGAAACGAGTTCTGTTGGTAGTTTTTACACTACCCCGGTAGGCAGCTGAAAGGCACCACAAAAGTTTTGCTACCTGCTTTCTGGGCTGAGATGGGGAATAGCTGAATTTTGGACTCGGCTGGTAACAAAATGTTCCAAACACACCCCATGCACAGCTTCACCGGCAAAGGTGCCAGAAACGAGTTCTGTTGGTAGTTTTTACACTACCCCGGCAGGCAGCTGAAAGGCACCACAAAACTTGTTGTACCTGCTTTCTGGGCTGAGATGGAGAATCGCTGAATTTTGGACTCGGCTGCTGACAAAATGTTCCAAACACACCCCATGCACAACTCCACCGGGGAAGGTGCCAGAAACGAGTTCTGTTGGTAGTTTTTACACTACCCCGGTAGGCAGCTGAAAGGCACCACAAAACTTGTTGTACCTGCTTTCTGGGCTGAGATGGGGAACGGCTGAATTTTGGACTCGGCTGGTGACAAAACGTTCCAAACACACCCCATGCACAACTCCACCGGCAAAGGTGCCAGAAACGAGTTCTGTTGGTAGTTTTTACACTACCCCGGTAGGCAGCTGAAAGGCACCACAAAACTTGTTGTACCTGCTTTCTGGGCTGAGATGGGGAACGGCTGAATTTTGGACTCGGCTGGTGAAAAAATGTTCCAAACACACCCCATGCACAACTCCTCCGGGGAAGGGGCCAGAAACGAGTTCTGTTGGTAGTTTTTACACTACCCCGGTAGGCAGCTGAAAGGCACCACAAAAGTTTTGCTACCTGCTTTCTGGGCTGAGATGGGGATCAGCTGAATTTTGGACTCGGCTGGTAACAAAATGTTCCAAACACACCCCATGCACAGCTTCACCGGCAAAGGTGCCAGAAACGAGTTCTGTTGGTAGTTTTTACACTACCCCGGCAGGCAGCTGAAAGGCACCACAAAACTTGTTCTACCTGCTTTCTGGGCTGAGATGGTGAACAGCTGAATTTTGGACTCGGCTGCTGACAAAATGTTCCAAACACACCCCATGCACAGCTCCACCGGCAAAGGTGCCAGAAACGAGTTCTGTTGGTAGTTTTTACAGTACCCCAGCAGGCAGCTGAAAGGCACCACAAAACTTGTTGTACCTGCTTTCTGGGCTGAGATGAGGAACGGCTGAATTTTGGACTCGGCTGGTGACAAAATGTTCCAAACACACCCCATGCACAACTCCACCGGCAAAGGTGCCAGAAACGAGTTCTGTTGGTAGTTTTTACAGTACCCCGGTAGGCAGCTGAAAGGCACCACAAAACTTGTTGTACCTGCTTTCTGGGCTGAGATGGGGAACGGCTGAATTTTGGACTCGGCTGGTGAAAAAATGTTCCAAACACACCCCATGCACACCTCCACCGGGGAAGGTGCCAGAAACGAGTTCTGTTGGTAGTTTTTACACTACCCCGGTAGGCAGCTGAAAGGCACCACAAAAGTTTTGCTACCTGCTTTCTGGGCTGAGATGGGGAATAGCTGAATTTTGGACTCGGCTGGTAACAAAATGTTCCAAACACACCCCATGCACAGCTTCACGGGCAAAGGTGCCAGAAACGAGTTCTGTTGGTAGTTTTTACACTACCCCGGCAGGCAGCTGCAAGGCACCACAAAACTTGTTGTACCTGCTTTCTGGGCTGAGATGGTGAACAGCTGAATTTTGGACTCGGCTGCTGACAAAATGTTCCAAACACACCCCATGCACAGCTCCACCGGCAAAGGTGCCAGAAACGAGTTCTGTTGGTAGTTTTTACAGTACCCCAGCAGGCAGCTGAAAGGCACCACAAAACTTGTTGTACCTGCTTTCTGGGCTGAGATGAGGAACGGCTGAATTTTGGACTCGGCTGGTGACAAAATGTTCCAAACACACCCCATGCACAACTCCACCGGGGAAGGTGCCAGAAACGAGTTCTGTTGGTAGTTTTTACACTACCCCAGTAGGCAGCTGAAAGGCACCACAAAACTTGTTGTACCTGCTTTCTGGGCTGAGATGAGGAACGGCTGAATTTTGGACTCGGCTGGTGACAAAATGTTCCAAACACACCCCATGCACAACTCCACCGGCAAAGGTGCCAGAAACGAGTTCTGTTGGTAGTTTTTACACTACCCCGGCAGGCAGCTGCAAGGCACCACAAAACTTGTTGTACCTGCTTTCTGGGCTGAGATGGGGAACGGCTGAATTTTGGACTCGGCTGCTGACAAAACGTTCCAAACACACCCCATGCACAACTCCACCGGCAAAGGTGCCAGAAACGAGTTCTGTTGGTAGTTTTTACACTACCCCGGTAGGCAGCTGAAAGGCACCACAAAACTTGTTGTACCTGCTTTCTGGGCTGAGATGGGGAACGGCTGAATTTTGGACTCGGCTGGTGAAAAAATGTTCCAAACACACCCCATGCACACCTCCTCCGGGGAAGGTGCCAGAAACGAGTTCTGTTGGTAGTTTTTACACTACCCCGGTAGGCAGCTGAAAGGCACCACAAAAGTTTTGCTACCTGCTTTCTGGGCTGAGATGGGGAATAGCTGAATTTTGGACTCGGCTGGTAACAAAATGTTCCAAACACACCCCATGCACAGCTTCACCGGCAAAGGTGCCAGAAACGAGTTCTGTTGGTAGTTTTTACACTACCCCGGTAGGCAGCTGAAAGGCACCACAAAACTTGTTCTACCTGCTTTCTGGGCAGAGATGGGGAACGGCTGAATTTTGGACTCGGCTGGTGAAAAAATGTTCCAAACACACCCCATGCACACCTCCACCGGGGAAGGTGCCAGAAACGAGTTCTGTTGGTAGTTTTTACAGTACCCCGGTAGGCAAGAGAAAGGCACCACAAAACTTGTTGTACCTGCTTTCTGGGCTGAGATGGGGAACGGCTGAATTTTGGACTCGGCTGGTAACAAAATGTTCCAAACACACCCCATGCACAACTCCACCGGGGAAGGTGCCAGAAACGAGTTCTGTTGGTAGTTTTTACACTACCCCGGTAGGCAGCTGAAAGGCACCACAAAACTTGTTGTACCTGCTTTCTGGGCTGAGATGGGGAACAGCTGAATTTTGGACTCGGCTGGTGACAAAATGTTCCAAACACACCCCATGCACAGCTCCACCGGCAAAGGTGCCAGAAACGAGTTCTGTTGGTAGTTTTTACAGTACCCCGGTAGGCAGCTGAAAGGCACCACAAAACTTGTTCTACCTGCTTTCTGGGCTGAGATGGGGAATCGCTGAATTTTGGACTCGGCTGGTGACAAAATGTTCCAAACACACCCCATGCACAACTCCACCGGCAAAGGTGCCAGAAACGAGTTCTGTTGGTAGTTTTTACACTACCCCAGTAGGCAGCTGAAAGGCACCACAAAACTTGTTGTACCTGCTTTCTGGGCTGAGATGGGGAACGGCTGAATTTTGGACTCGGCTGCTGACAAAACGTTCCAAACACACCCCATGCACAACTCCACCGGCAAAGGTGCCAGAAACGAGTTCTGTTGGTAGTTTTTACACTACCCCGGTAGGCAGCTGAAAGGCACCACAAAACTTGTTGTACCTGCTTTCTGGGCTGAGATGGGGAACGGCTGAATTTTGGACTCGGCTGGTGAAAAAATGTTCCAAACACACCCCATGCACACCTCCACCGGGGAAGGTGCCAGAAACGAGTTCTGTTGGTAGTTTTTACACTACCCCGGTAGGCAGCTGAAAGGCACCACAAAAGTTTTGCTACCTGCTTTCTGGGCTGAGATGGGGAATCGCTGAATTTTGGACTCGGCTCCTGACAAAATGTTCCAAACACACCCCATGCACAACTCCACCGGGGAAGGGGCCAGAAACGAGTTCTGTTGGTAGTTTTTACACTACCCCGGTAGGCAGCTGAAAGGCACCACAAAACTTGTTCTACCTGCTTTCTGGGCAGAGATGGGGAACGGCTGAATTTTGGACTCGGCTGGTGAAAAAATGTTCCAAACACACCCCATGCACAACTCCACCGGGGAAGGTGCCAGAAACGAGTTCTGTTGGTAGTTTTTACAGTACCCCGGTAGGCAAGAGAAAGGCACCACAAAACTTGTTCTACCTGCTTTCTGGGCTGAGATGGGGAACGGCTGAATTTTTGACTCGGCTGGTAACAAAATGTTCCAAACACACCCCATGCACAACTCCACCGGGGAAGGTGCCAGAAACGAGTTCTGTTGGTAGTTTTTACAGTACCCCGGTAGGCAGCTGAAAGGCACCACAAAACTTGTTGTACCTGCTTTCTGGGCTGAGATGGGGAACAGCTGAATTTTGGACTCGGCTGGTGACAAAATGTTCCAAACACACCCCATGCACAGCTCCACCGGCAAAGGTGCCAGAAACGAGTTCTGTTGGTAGTTTTTACACTACCCCGGTAGGCAGCTGAAAGGCACCACAAAACTTGTTCTACCTGCTTTCTGGGCTGAGATGGGGAATCGCTGAATTTTGGACTCGGCTGGTGACAAAATGTTCCAAACACACCCCATGCACAACTCCACCGGGGAAGGTGCCAGAAACGAGTTCTGTTGGTAGTTTTTACACTACCCCGGTAGGCAGCTGAAAGGCACTACAAAACTTGTTCTACCTGCTTTCTGGGCTGAGATGGAGAATAGCTGAATTTTGGACTTGGCTCCTGACAAAATGTTCCAAACACACCCCATGCACAACTCCACCGGGGAAGGGGCCAGAAACGAGTTCTGTTGGTAGTTTTTACACTACCCCGGTAGGCAGCTGAAAGGCACCACAAAAGTTTTTCTACCTGCTTTCTGGTCTGAGATGGGGATCAGCTGAATTTTGGACTCGGCTGGTGACAAAATGTTCCAAACACACCCCATGCACAACTCCACCGGGGAAGGTGCCAGAAACGAGTTCTGTTGGTAGTTTTTACACTACCCCGGTAGGCAGCTGAAAGGCACCACAAAACTTGTTCTACCTGCTTCTGGGCTGAGATGGGGAATCGCTGAATTTTGGACTCGGCTGGTGACAAAATGTTCCAAAAACACCCCATGCACACCTCCACCGGGGAAGGTGCCAGAAACGAGTTCTGTTGGTAGTTTTTACAGTACCCCGGTAGGCAGCTGAAAGGCACCACAAAACTTGTTCTACCTGCTTTCTGGGCTGAGATGGGGAACGGCTGAATTTTGGACTCGGCTGGTAACAAAATGTTCCAAACACACCCCATGCACAACTCCACCGGGGAAGGTGCCAGAAACGAGTTCTGTTGGTAGTTTTTACAGTACCCCGGTAGGCAGCTGAAAGGCACCACAAAACTTGTTGTACCTGCTTTCTGGGCTGAGATGGGGAACAGCTGAATTTTGGACTCGGCTGGTGACAAAATGTTCCAAACACACCCCATGCACAGCTCCACCGGCAAAGGTGCCAGAAACGAGTTCTGTTGGTAGTTTTTACACTACCCCGGTAGGCAGCTGAAAGGCACCACAAAAGTTTTGCTACCTGCTTTCTGGGCTGAGATGGGGAATCGCTGAATTTTGGACTCGGCTGGTGACAAAATGTTCCAAACACACCCCATGCACACCTCCACCGGGGAAGGTGCCAGAAACGAGTTCTGTTGGTAGTTTTTACACTACCCCGGTAGGCAGCTGAAGGGCACCACAAAAGTTTTGCTACCTGCTTTCTGGGCAGAGATGGGGAACGGCTGAATTTTGGACTCGGCTGGTGAAAAAATGTTCCAAACACACCCCATGCACAACTCCACCGGGGAAGGTGCCAGAAACGAGTTCTGTTGGTAGTTTTTACAGTACCCCGGTAGGCAAGAGAAAGGCACCACAAAACTTGTTCTACCTGCTTTCTGGGCTGAGATGGGGAATGGCTGAATTTTGGACTCGGCTGGTAACAAAATGTTCCAAACACACCCCATGCACAACTCCACCGGGGAAGGTGCCAGAAACGAGTTCTGTTGGTAGTTTTTACACTACCCCGGTAGGCAGCTGAAAGGCACCACAAAACTTGTTGTACCTGCTTTCTGGGCTGAGATGGGGAACAGCTGAATTTTGGACTCGGCTGCTGACAAAATGTTCCAAACACACCCCATGCACAACTCCACCGGCAAAGGTGCCAGAAACGAGTTCTGTTGGTAGTTTTTACACTACCCCGGTAGGCAGCTGAAAGGCACCACAAAACTTGTTCTACCTGCTTTCTGGGCTGAGATGGGGAATCGCTGAATTTTGGACTCGGCTGGTGACAAAATGTTCCAAACACACCCCATGCACAACTCCACCGGGGAAGGTGCCAGAAACGAGTTCTGTTGGTAGTTTTTACACTACCCCGGTAGGCAAGAGAAAGGCACTACAAAACTTGTTCTACCTGCTTTCTGGGCTGAGATGGAGAATAGCTGAATTTTGGACTCGGCTGGTGACAAAATGTTCCAAACACACCCCATGCACAACTCCACCGGGGAAGGGGCCAGAAACGAGTTCTGTTGGTAGTTTTTACAGTACCCCGGTAGGCAGCTGAAAGGCACCACAAAACTTGTTGTACCTGCTTTCTGGGCTGAGATGGGGAACAGCTGAATTTTGGACTCGGCTGGTGACAAAATGTTCCAAA
This sequence comes from Falco biarmicus, assembly GCF_023638135.1. Classification (NCBI taxonomy): domain Eukaryota; kingdom Metazoa; phylum Chordata; class Aves; order Falconiformes; family Falconidae; genus Falco; species Falco biarmicus. The sequence goes on from NW_026611785.1 coordinate 93,365, forward strand.
CACACCCCATGCACAGCTCCACCGGCAAAGGTGCCAGAAACGAGTTCTGTTGGTAGTTTTTACACTACCCCGGTAGGCAGCTGAAAGGCACCACAAAAGTTTTGCTACCTGCTTTCTGGGCTGAGATGGGGAATCGCTGAATTTTGGACTCGGCTGGTGACAAAATGTTCCAAACACACCCCATGCACACCTCCACCGGGGAAGGTGCCAGAAACGAGTTCTGTTGGTAGTTTTTACACTATCCCGGTAGGCAGCTGAAGGGCACCACAAAAGTTTTTCTACCTGCTTTCTGGGCAGAGATGGGGAACGGCTGAATTTTGGACTCGGCTGCTGACAAAATGTTCCAAACACACCCCATGCACAACTCCACCGGGGAAGGTGCCAGAAACGAGTTCTGTTGGTAGTTTTTACACTACCCCGGTAGGCAGCTGAAAGGCACCACAAAACTTGTTCTACCTGCTTTCTGGGCTGAGATGGGGAACAGCTGAATTTTGGACTCGGCTGGTGACAAAATGTTCCAAACACACCCCATGCACAGCTCCACCGGCAAAGGTGCCAGAAACGAGTTCTGTTGGTAGTTTTTACACTACCACGGTAGGCAGCTGAAAGGCACCACAAAACTTGTTCTACCTGCTTTCTGGGCTGAGATGGGGAATCGCTGAATTTTGGACTCGGCTGGTGACAAAATGTTCCAAACACACCCCATGCACAACTCCACCGGGGAAGGTGCCAGAAACGAGTTCTGTTGGTAGTTTTTACACTACCCCGGTAGGCAAGAGAAAGGCACTACAAAACTTGTTCTACCTGCTTTCTGGGCTGAGATGGAGAATAGCTGAATTTTGGACTTGGCTCCTGACAAAATGTTCCAAACACACCCCATGCACAACTCCACCGGGGAAGGGGCCAGAAACGAGTTCTGTTGGTAGTTTTTACACTACCCCGGTAGGCAGCTGAAAGGCACCACAAAACTTGTTGTACCTGCTTTCTGGGCTGAGATGGGGAATCGCTGAATTTTGGACTCGGCTGGTGACAAAATGTTCCAAACACACCCCATGCACAACTCCACCGGGGAAGGTGCCAGAAACGAGTTCTGTTGGTAGTTTTTACACTACCCCGGTAGGCAGCTGAAGGGCACCACAAAAGTTTTGCTACCTGCTTTCTGGGCAGAGATGGGGAACGGCTGAATTTTGGACTCGGCTGGTGAAAAAATGTTCCAAACACACCCCATGCACAACTCCACCGGGGAAGGTGCCAGAAACGAGTTCTGTTGGTAGTTTTTACAGTACCCCGGTAGGCAAGAGAAAGGCACCACAAAACTTGTTCTACCTGCTTTCTGGGCTGAGATGGGGAATGGCTGAATTTTGGACTCGGCTGGTAACAAAATGTTCCAAACACACCCCATGCACAACTCCACCGGGGAAGGTGCCAGAAACGAGTTCTGTTGGTAGTTTTTACACTACCCCGGTAGGCAGCTGAAAGGCACCACAAAACTTGTTGTACCTGCTTTCTGGGCTGAGATGGGGAACAGCTGAATTTTGGACTCGGCTGCTGACAAAATGTTCCAAACACACCCCATGCACAGCTCCACCGGCAAAGGTGCCAGAAACGAGTTCTGTTGGTAGTTTTTACACTACCACGGTAGGCAGCTGAAAGGCACCACAAAACTTGTTCTACCTGCTTTCTGGGCTGAGATGGGGAATCGCTGAATTTTGGACTCGGCTGGTGACAAAATGTTCCAAACACACCCCATGCACAACTCCACCGGGGAAGGTGCCAGAAACGAGTTCTGTTGGTAGTTTTTACACTACCCCGGTAGGCAAGAGAAAGGCACTACAAAACTTGTTCTACCTGCTTTCTGGGCTGAGATGGAGAATAGCTGAATTTTGGACTTGGCTCCTGACAAAATGTTCCAAACACACCCCATGCACAACTCCACCGGGGAAGGGGCCAGAAACGAGTTCTGTTGGTAGTTTTTACACTACCCCGGTAGGCAGCTGAAAGGCACCACAAAAGTTTTTCTACCTGCTTTCTGGGCTGAGATGGGGAACGGCTGAATTTTCGACTCGGCTGGTGACAAAATGTTCCAAACACACCCCATGCACACCTCCACCGGGGAAGGTGCCAGAAACGAGTTCTGTTGGTAGTTTTTACACTACCCCGGTAGGCAGCTGAAAGGCACCACAAAACTTGTTCTACCTGCTTTCTGGGCTGAGATGGGGAATCACTGAATTTTGGACTCGGCTGGTGACAAAATGTTCCAAACACACCCCATGCACACCTCCACCGGGGAAGGTGCCAGAAACGAGTTCTGTTGGTAGTTTTTACACTACCCCGGTAGGCAGCTGAAAGGCACCACAAAACTTGTTCTACCTGCTTTCTGGGCTGAGATGGAGAATAGCTGAATTTTGGACTTGGCTCCTGACAAAATGTTCCAAACACACCCCATGCACAACTCCACCGGGGAAGGGGCCAGAAACGAGTTCTGTTGGTAGTTTTTACACTACCCCGGTAGGCAGCTGAAAGGCACCACAAAACTTGTTGTACCTGCTTTCTGGGCTGAGATGGGGAATCGCTGAATTTTGGACTCGGCTGGTGACAAAATGTTCCAAACACACCCCATGCACAACTCCACCGGGGAAGGTGTCAGAAACGAGTTCTGTTGGTAGTTTTTACACTACCCCGGTAGGCAGCTGAAAGGCACCACAAAAGTTTTGCTACCTGCTTTCTGGGCAGAGATGGGGAACGGCTGAATTTTGGACTCGGCTGGTGAAAAAATGTTCCAAACACACCCCATGCACAACTCCACCGGGGAAGGTGCCAGAAACGAGTTCTGTTGGTAGTTTTTACAGTACCCCGGTAGGCAAGAGAAAGGCACCACAAAACTTGTTCTACCTGCTTTCTGGGCTGAGATGGGGAATGGCTGAATTTTGGACTCGGCTGGTAACAAAATGTTCCAAACACACCCCATGCACAACTCCACCGGGGAAGGTGCCAGAAACGAGTTCTGTTGGTAGTTTTTACACTACCCCGGTAGGCAGCTGAAAGGCACCACAAAACTTGTTGTACCTGCTTTCTGGGCTGAGATGGGGAACAGCTGAATTTTGGACTCGGCTGCTGACAAAATGTTCCAAACACACCCCATGCACAACTCCTCCGGGGAAGGTGCCAGAAACGAGTTCTGTTGGTAGTTTTTACACTACCACGGTAGGCAGCTGAAAGGCACCACAAAACTTGTTCTACCTGCTTTCTGGGCTGAGATGGGGAATCGCTGAATTTTGGACTCGGCTGGTGACAAAATGTTCCAAACACACCCCATGCACAACTCCACCGGGGAAGGTGCCAGAAACGAGTTCTGTTGGTAGTTTTTACACTACCCCGGTAGGCAAGAGAAAGGCACTACAAAACTTGTTCTACCTGCTTTCTGGGCTGAGATGGAGAATAGCTGAATTTTGGACTTGGCTCCTGACAAAATGTTCCAAACACACCCCATGCACAACTCCACCGGGGAAGGTGCCAGAAACGAGTTCTGTTGGTAGTTTTTACACTACCCCGGTAGGCAGCTGAAAGGCACCACAAAAGTTTTTCTACCTGCTTTCTGGGCTGAGATGGGGAATCGCTGAATTTTGGACTCGGCTGGTGACAAAATGTTCCAAACACACCCCATGCACAACTCCACCGGGGAAGGTGCCAGAAACGAGTTCTGTTGGTAGTTTTTACACTACCCCGGTAGGCAGCTGAAAGGCACCACAAAACTTGTTCTACCTGCTTTCTGGGCTGAGATGGGGAATCACTGAATTTTGGACTCGGCTGGTGACAAAATGTTCCAAACACACCCCATGCACAACTCCACCGGGGAAGGTGCCAGAAACGAGTTCTGTTGGTAGTTTTTACACTACCCCGGTAGGCAGCTGAAAGGCACCACAAAAGTTGTTCTACCTGCTTTCTGGGCTGAGATGGAGAATAGCTGAATTTTGGACTCGGCTGGTGACAAAATGTTCCAAACACACCCCATGCACAGCTCCACCGGGGAAGGTGCCAGAAACGAGTTCTGTTGGTAGTTTTTACACTACCCCGGCAGGCAGCTGAAAGGCACCACAAAACTTGTTGTACCTGCTTTCTGGGCTGAGATGGTGAACAGCTGAATTTTGGACTCGGCTGCTGACAAAATGTTCCAAACACACCCCATGCACAGCTCCACCGGCAAAGGTGCCAGAAACGAGTTCTGTTGGTAGTTTTTACAGTACCCCGGTAGGCAGCTGAAAGGCACCACAAAACTTGTTGTACCTGCTTTCTGGGCTGAGATGAGGAACGGCTGAATTTTGGACTCGGCTGGTGACAAAATGTTCCAAACACACCCCATGCACAACTCCACCGGGGAAGGTGCCAGAAACGAGTTCTGTTGGTAGTTTTTACACTACCCCGGTAGGCAGCTGAAAGGCACCACAAAACTTGTTGTACCTGCTTTCTGGGCTGAGATGGGGAACGGCTGAATTTTGGACTCGGCTGGTGACAAAACGTTCCAAACACACCCCATGCACAACTCCACCGGGGAAGGTGCCAGAAATGAGTTCTGTTGGTAGTTTTTACACTACCCCGGTAGGCAGCTGAAAGGCACCACAAAACTTGTTGTACCTGCTTTCTGGGCTGAGATGGGGAACGGCTGAATTTTGGACTCGTCTGGTGAAAAAATGTTCCAAACACACCCCATGCACACCTCCACCGGGGAAGGTGCCAGAAACGAGTTCTGTTGGTAGTTTTTACACTACCCCGGTAGGCAGCTGAAAGGCACCACAAAAGTTTTGCTACCTGCTTTCTGGGCTGAGATGGGGAACGGCTGAATTTTGGACTCGGCTCCTGACAAAATGTTCCAAACACACCCAATGCACACCTCCACCGGGGAAGGTGCCAGAAACGAGTTCTGTTGGTAGTTTTTACAGTACCCCGGTAGGCAGCTGAAAGGCACCACAAAACTTGTTCTACCTGCTTTCTGGGCTGAGATGGGGAACGGCTGAATTTTGGACTCGGCTGGTAACAAAATGTTCCAAACACACCCCATGCACAACTCCACCGGGGAAGGTGCCAGAAACGAGTTCTGTTGGTAGTTTTTACACTACCCCGGTAGGCAGCTGAAAGGCACCACAAAACTTGTTCTACCTGCTTTCTGGGCTGAGATGGGGAATCACTGAATTTTGGACTCGGCTGGTGACAAAATGTTCCAAACACACCCCATGCACAACTCCACCGGGGAAGGTGCCAGAAACGAGTTCTGTTGGTAGTTTTTACACTACCCCGGTAGGCAGCTGAAAGGCACCACAAAAGTTGTTCTACCTGCTTTCTGGGCTGAGATGGAGAATAGCTGAATTTTGGACTCGGCTGGTAACAAAATGTTCCAAACACACCCCATGCACAGCTCCACCGGCAAAGGTGCCAGAAACGAGTTCTGTTGGTAGTTTTTACACTACCCCGGCAGGCAGCTGAAAGGCACCACAAAACTTGTTGTACCTGCTTTCTGGGCTGAGATGGTGAACAGCTGAATTTTGGACTCGGCTGCTGACAAAATGTTCCAAACACACCCCATGCACAGCTCCACCGGCAAAGGTTTCAGAAACGAGTTCTGTTGGTAGTTTTTACAGTACCCCGGTAGGCAGCTGAAAGGCACCACAAAACTTGTTGTACCTGCTTTCTGGGCTGAGATGGAGAATCGCTGAATTTTGGACTCGGCTCCTGACAAAATGTTCCAAACACACCCCATGCACAACTCCACCGGGGAAGGTGCCAGAAACGAGTTCTGTTGGTAGTTTTTACAGTACCCCGGTAGGCAGCTGAAAGGCACCACAAAACTTGTTCTACCTGCTTTCTGGGCTGAGATGGGGAACGGCTGAATTTTGGACTCGGCTGGTGACAAAACGTTCCAAACACACCCCATGCACAACTCCACCGGGGAAGGTGCCAGAAACGAGTTCTGTTGGTAGTTTTTACACTACCCCGGTAGGCAGCTGAAAGGCACCACAAAACTTGTTGTACCTGCTTTCTGGGCTGAGATGGGGAACGGCTGAATTTTGCACTCGGCTGGTAACAAAATGTTCCAAACACACCCCATGCACACCTCCACCGGGGAAGGTGCCAGAAACGAGTTCTGTTGGTAGTTTTTACACTACCCCGGTAGGCAGCTGAAAGGCACCACAAAAGTTTTGCTACCTGCTTTCTGGGCTGAGATGGGGAATCGCTGAATTTTGGACTCGGCTGGTGACAAAATGTTCCAAACACACCCCATGCACAACTCCACCGGGGAAGGTGCCAGAAACGAGTTCTGTTGGTAGTTTTTACACTACCCCGGTAGGCAGCTGAAAGGCACCACAAAACTTGTTGTACCTGCTTTCTGGGCTGAGATGGGGAATCGCTGAATTTTGGACTCGGCTGGTGACAAAATGTTCCAAACACACCCCATGCACAACTCCACCGGGGAAGGTGCCAGAAACGAGTTCTGTTGGTAGTTTTTACACTACCCCGGTAGGCAGCTGAAGGGCACCACAAAAGTTTTGCTACCTGCTTTCTGGGCAGAGATGGGGAACAGCTGAATTTTGGACTCGGCTGCTGACAAAATGTTCCAAACACACCCAATGCACACCTCCACCGGGGAAGGTGCCAGAAACGAGTTCTGTTGGTAGTTTTTACAGTACCCCGGTAGGCAGCTGAAAGGCACCACAAAACTTGTTCTACCTGCTTTCTGGGCTGAGATGGGGAACGGCTGAATTTTGGACTCGGCTGGTAACAAAATGTTCCAAACACACCCCATGCACAACTCCACCGGGGAAGGTGCCAGAAACGAGTTCTGTTGGTAGTTTTTACACTACCCCGGTAGGCAGCTGAAAGGCACCACAAAACTTGTTCTACCTGCTTTCTGGGCTGAGATGGGGAATCACTGAATTTTGGACTCGGCTGGTGACAAAATGTTCCAAACACACCCCATGCACAAATCCACCGGGGAAGGTGCCAGAAACGAGTTCTGTTGGTAGTTTTTACACTACCCCGGTAGGCAGCTGAAAGGCACCACAAAAGTTGTTCTACCTGCTTTCTGGGCTGAGATGGAGAATAGCTGAATTTTGGACTCGGCTGGTAACAAAATGTTCCAAACACACCCCATGCACAGCTCCACCGGCAAAGGTGCCAGAAACGAGTTCTGTTGGTAGTTTTTACACTACCCCGGCAGGCAGCTGAAAGGCACCACAAAACTTGTTGTACCTGCTTTCTGGGCTGAGATGGTGAACAGCTGAATTTTGGACTCGGCTGCTGACAAAATGTTCCAAACACACCCCATGCACAGCTCCACCGGCAAAGGTTTCAGAAACGAGTTCTGTTGGTAGTTTTTACAGTACCCCGGTAGGCAGCTGAAAGGCACCACAAAACTTGTTGTACCTGCTTTCTGGGCTGAGATGGAGAATCGCTGAATTTTGGACTCGGCTCCTGACAAAATGTTCCAAACACACCCCATGCACAACTCCACCGGGGAAGGTGCCAGAAACGAGTTCTGTTGGTAGTTTTTACAGTACCCCGGTAGGCAGCTGAAAGGCACCACAAAACTTGTTCTACCTGCTTTCTGGGCTGAGATGGGGAACGGCTGAATTTTGGACTCGGCTGGTGACAAAACGTTCCAAACACACCCCATGCACAACTCCACCGGGGAAGGTGCCAGAAACGAGTTCTGTTGGTAGTTTTTACACTACCCCGGTAGGCAGCTGAAAGGCACCACAAAACTTGTTGTACCTGCTTTCTGGGCTGAGATGGGGAACGGCTGAATTTTGCACTCGGCTGGTAACAAAATGTTCCAAACACACCCCATGCACACCTCCACCGGGGAAGGTGCCAGAAACGAGTTCTGTTGGTAGTTTTTACACTACCCCGGTAGGCAGCTGAAAGGCACCACAAAAGTTTTGCTACCTGCTTTCTGGGCTGAGATGGGGAATCGCTGAATTTTGGACTCGGCTGGTGACAAAATGTTCCAAACACACCCCATGCACAACTCCACCGGGGAAGGTGCCAGAAACGAGTTCTGTTGGTAGTTTTTACACTACCCCGGTAGGCAGCTGAAAGGCACCACAAAACTTGTTGTACCTGCTTTCTGGGCTGAGATGGGGAATCGCTGAATTTTGGACTCGGCTGGTGACAAAATGTTCCAAACACACCCCATGCACAACTCCACCGGGGAAGGTGCCAGAAACGAGTTCTGTTGGTAGTTTTTACACTACCCCGGTAGGCAGCTGAAGGGCACCACAAAAGTTTTGCTACCTGCTTTCTGGGCAGAGATGGGGAACAGCTGAATTTTGGACTCGGCTGCTGACAAAATGTTCCAAACACACCCCATGCACAGCTCCACCGGCAAAGGTGCCAGAAACGAGTTCTGTTGGTAGTTTTTACACTACCACGGTAGGCAGCTGAAAGGCACCACAAAACTTGTTCTACCTGCTTTCTGGGCTGAGATGGGGAATCGCTGAATTTTGGACTCGGCTGGTGACAAAATGTTCCAAATACACCCCATGCACAACTCCACCGGGGAAGGTGCCAGAAACGAGTTCTGTTGGTAGTTTTTACACTACCCCGGTAGGCAAGAGAAAGGCACTACAAAACTTGTTCTACCTGCTTTCTGGGCTGAGATGGAGAATAGCTGAATTTTGGACTTGGCTCCTGACAAAATGTTCCAAACACACCCCATGCACAACTCCACCGGGGAAGGGGCCAGAAACGAGTTCTGTTGGTAGTTTTTACACTACCCCGGTAGGCAAGAGAAAGGCACCACAAAACTTGTTCTACCTGCTTTCTGGGCTGAGATGGAGAATAGCTGAATTTTGGACTTGGCTCCTGACAAAATGTTCCAAACACACCCCATGCACAGCTCCACCGGCAAAGGTGCCAGAAACGAGTTCTGTTGGTAGTTTTTACACTACCCCGGTAGGCAGCTGAAAGGCACCACAAAACTTGTTCTACCTGCTTTCTGGGCTGAGATGGGGAATCGCTGAATTTTGGACTCGGCTGGTGACAAAATGTTCCAAACACACCCCATGCACAACTCCACCGGGGAAGGTGCCAGAAACGAGTTCTGTTGGTAGTTTTTACACTACCCCGGTAGGCAGCTGAAAGGCACCACAAAAGTTTTGCTACCTGCTTTCTGGGCAGAGATGGGGAACGGCTGAATTTTGGACTCGGCTGGTGAAAAAATGTTCCAAACACACCCCATGCACAACTCCACCGGGGAAGGTGCCAGAAACGAGTTCTGTTGGTAGTTTTTACAGTACCCCGGTAGGCAAGAGAAAGGCACCACAAAACTTGTTCTACCTGCTTTCTGGGCTGAGATGGGGAATGGCTGAATTTTGGACTCGGCTGGTAACAAAATGTTCCAAACACACCCCATGCACAACTCCACCGGGGAAGGTGCCAGAAACGAGTTCTGTTGGTAGTTTTTACACTACCCCGGTAGGCAGCTGAAAGGCACCACAAAACTTGTTGTACCTGCTTTCTGGGCTGAGATGGGGAACAGCTGAATTTTGGACTCGGCTGCTGACAAAATGTTCCAAACACACCCCATGCACAACTCCTCCGGGGAAGGTGCCAGAAACGAGTTCTGTTGGTAGTTTTTACACTACCACGGTAGGCAGCTGAAAGGCACCACAAAACTTGTTCTACCTGCTTTCTGGGCTGAGATGGGGAATCGCTGAATTTTGGACTCGGCTGGTGACAAAATGTTCCAAACACACCCCATGCACAACTCCACCGGGGAAGGTGCCAGAAACGAGTTCTGTTGGTAGTTTTTACACTACCCCGGTAGGCAAGAGAAAGGCACTACAAAACTTGTTCTACCTGCTTTCTGGGCTGAGATGGAGAATAGCTGAATTTTGGACTTGGCTCCTGACAAAATGTTCCAAACACACCCCATGCACAACTCCACCGGGGAAGGGGCCAGAAACGAGTTCTGTTGGTAGTTTTTACACTACCCCGGTAGGCAGCTGAAAGGCACCACAAAAGTTTTTCTACCTGCTTTCTGGGCTGAGATGGGGAACAGCTGAATTTTGGACTCGGCTGGTGACAAAATGTTCCAAACACACCCCATGCACAACTCCACCGGGGAAGGTGCCAGAAACGAGTTCTGTTGGTAGTTTTTACACTACCCCGGTAGGCAGCTGAAAGGCACCACAAAACTTGTTCTACCTGCTTTCTGGGCTGAGATGGGGAATCACTGAATTTTGGACTCGGCTGGTGACAAAATGTTCCAAACACACCCCATGCACAACTCCACCGGGGAAGGTGCCAGAAACGAGTTCTGTTGGTAGTTTTTACACTACCCCGGTAGGCAGCTGAAAGGCACCACAAAAGTTGTTCTACCTGCTTTCTGGGCTGAGATGGAGAATAGCTGAATTTTGGACTCGGCTGGTAACAAAATGTTCCAAACACACCCCATGCACACCTCCACCGGGGAAGGTGCCAGAAACGAGTTCTGTTGGTAGTTTTTACACTACCCCGGCAGGCAGCTGAAAGGCACCACAAAACTTGTTGTACCTGCTTTCTGGGCTGAGATGGTGAACAGCTGAATTTTGGACTCGGCTGCTGACAAAATGTTCCAAACACACCCCATGCACAGCTCCACCGGCAAAGGTGCCAGAAACGAGTTCTGTTGGTAGTTTTTACAGTACCCCGGTAGGCAGCTGAAAGGCACCACAAAACTTGTTGTACCTGCTTTCTGGGCTGAGATGAGGAACGGCTGAATTTTGGACTCGGCTGGTGACAAAATGTTCCAAACACACCCCATGCACAACTCCACCGGGGAAGGTGCCAGAAACGAGTTCTGTTGGTAGTTTTTACACTACCCCGGTAGGCAGCTGAAAGGCACCACAAAACTTGTTGTACCTGCTTTCTGGGCTGAGATGGGGAACGGCTGAATTTTGGACTCGGCTGGTGACAAAACGTTCCAAACACACCCCATGCACAACTCCACCGGGGAAGGTGCCAGAAATGAGTTCTGTTGGTAGTTTTTACACTACCCCGGTAGGCAGCTGAAAGGCACCACAAAACTTGTTGTACCTGCTTTCTGGGCTGAGATGGGGAACGGCTGAATTTTGGACTCGGCTGGTGAAAAAATGTTCCAAACACACCCCATGCACACCTCCACCGGGGAAGGTGCCAGAAACGAGTTCTGTTGGTAGTTTTTACACTACCCCGGTAGGCAGCTGAAAGGCACCACAAAACTTGTTCTACCTGCTTTCTGGGCTGAGATGGGGAATCACTGAATTTTGGACTCGGCTGGTGACAAAATGTTCCAAACACACCCCATGCACAACTCCACCGGGGAAGGTGCCAGAAACGAGTTCTGTTGGTAGTTTTTACACTACCCCGGTAGGCAGCTGAAAGGCACCACAAAAGTTGTTCTACCTGCTTTCTGGGCTGAGATGGAGAATAGCTGAATTTTGGACTCGGCTGGTAACAAAATGTTCCAAACACACCCCATGCACAGCTCCACCGGCAAAGGTGCCAGAAACGAGTTCTGTTGGTAGTTTTTACACTACCCCGGCAGGCAGCTGAAAGGCACCACAAAACTTGTTGTACCTGCTTTCTGGGCTGAGATGGTGAACAGCTGAATTTTGGACTCGGCTGCTGACAAAATGTTCCAAACACACCCCATGCACAGCTCCACCGGCAAAGGTGCCAGAAACGAGTTCTGTTGGTAGTTTTTACAGTACCCCGGTAGGCAGCTGAAAGGCACCACAAAACTTGTTGTACCTGCTTTCTGGGCTGAGATGAGGAACGGCTGAATTTTGGACTCGGCTGGTGACAAAATGTTCCAAACACACCCCATGCACAACTCCACCGGGGAAGGTGCCAGAAACGAGTTCTGTTGGTAGTTTTTACAGTACCCCGGTAGGCAGCTGAAAGGCACCACAAAACTTGTTCTACCTGCTTTCTGGGCTGAGATGGGGAACGGCTGAATTTTGGACTCGGCTGGTGACAAAACGTTCCAAACACACCCCATGCACAACTCCACCGGGGAAGGTGCCAGAAACGAGTTCTGTTGGTAGTTTTTACACTACCCCGGTAGGCAGCTGAAAGGCACCACAAAACTTGTTGTACCTGCTTTCTGGGCTGAGATGGGGAACGGCTGAATTTTGCACTCGGCTGGTGAAAAAATGTTCCAAACACACCCCATGCACACCTCCACCGGGGAAGGTGCCAGAAACGAGTTCTGTTGGTAGTTTTTACACTACCCCGGTAGGCAGCTGAAAGGCACCACAAAAGTTTTGCTACCTGCTTTCTGGGCTGAGATGGGGAACGGCTGAATTTTGGACTCGGCTCCTGACAAAATGTTCCAAACACACCCAATGCACACCTCCACCGGGGAAGGTGCCAGAAACGAGTTCTGTTGGTAGTTTTTACAGTACCCCGGTAGGCAGCTGAAAGGCACCACAAAACTTGTTCTACCTGCTTTCTGGGCTGAGATGGGGAACGGCTGAATTTTGGACTCGGCTGGTAACAAAATGTTCCAAACACACCCCATGCACAACTCCACCGGGGAAGGTGCCAGAAACGAGTTCTGTTGGTAGTTTTTACACTACCCCGGTAGGCAGCTGAAAGGCACCACAAAACTTGTTCTACCTGCTTTCTGGGCTGAGATGGGGAATCACTGAATTTTGGACTCGGCTGCTGACAAAATGTTCCAAACACACCCCATGCACAACTCCACCGGGGAAGGGGCCAGAAACGAGTTCTGTTGGTAGTTTTTACACTACCTCGGTAGGCAGCTGAAAGGCACCACAAAAGTTGTTCTACCTGCTTTCTGGGCTGAGATGGAGAATAGCTGAATTTTGGACTCGGCTGGTAACAAAATGTTCCAAACACACCCCATGCACAGCTCCACCGGCAAAGGTGCCAGAAACGAGTTCTGTTGGTAGTTTTTACACTACCCCGGCAGGCAGCTGAAAGGCACCACAAAACTTGTTGTACCTGCTTTCTGGGCTGAGATGGTGAACAGCTGAATTTTGGACTCGGCTGCTGACAAAATGTTCCAAACACACCCCATGCACAGCTCCACCGGCAAAGGTGCCAGAAACGAGTTCTGTTGGTAGTTTTTACAGTACCCCGGTAGGCAGCTGAAAGGCACCACAAAACTTGTTCTACCTGCTTTCTGGGCTGAGATGAGGAACGGCTGAATTTTGGACTCGGCTGGTGACAAAATGTTCCAAACACACCCCATGCACAACTCCACCGGGGAAGGTGCCAGAAACGAGTTCTGTTGGTAGTTTTTACAGTACCCCGGTAGGCAGCTGAAAGGCACCACAAAACTTGTTCTACCTGCTTTCTGGGCTGAGATGGGGAACGGCTGAATTTTGGACTCGGCTGGTGACAAAACGTTCCAAACACACCCCATGCACAACTCCACCGGGGAAGGTGCCAGAAACGAGTTCTGTTGGTAGTTTTTACACTACCCCGGTAGGCAGCTGAAAGGCACCACAAAACTTGTTGTACCTGCTTTCTGGGCTGAGATGGGGAACGGCTGAATTTTGCACTCGGCTGGTGAAAAAATGTTCCAAACACACCCCATGCACACCTCCACCGGGGAAGGTGCCAGAAACGAGTTCTGTTGGTAGTTTTTACAGTACCCCGGTAGGCAGCTGAAAGGCACCACAAAAGTTTTGCTACCTGCTTTCTGGGCTGAGATGGGGAACGGCTGAATTTTGGACTCGGCTCCTGACAAAATGTTCCAAACACACCCAATGCACACCTCCACCGGGGAAGGTGCCAGAAACGAGTTCTGTTGGTAGTTTTTACAGTACCCCGGTAGGCAGCTGAAAGGCACCACAAAACTTGTTCTACCTGCTTTCTGGGCTGAGATGGGGAACGGCTGAATTTTGGACTCGGCTGGTAACAAAATGTTCCAAACACACCCCATGCACAACTCCACCGGGGAAGGTGCCAGAAACGAGTTCTGTCGGTAGTTTTTACACTACCCCGGTAGGCAGCTGAAAGGCACTACAAAACTTGTTCTACCTGCTTTCTGGGCTGAGATGGAGAATAGCTGAATTTTGGACTTGGCTCCTGACAAAATGTTCCAAACACACCCCATGCACAACTCCACCGGGGAAGGTGCCAGAAACGAGTTCTGTTGGTAGTTTTTACACTACCCCGGTAGGCAGCTGAAAGGCACCACAAAAGTTTTTCTACCTGCTTTCTGGTCTGAGATGGGGATCAGCTGAATTTTGGACTCGGCTGGTGACAAAATGTTCCAAACACACCCCATGCACAACTCCACCGGGGAAGGTGCCAGAAACGAGTTCTGTTGGTAGTTTTTACACTACCCCGGTAGGCAGCTGAAAGGCACCACAAAAGTTTTGCTACCTGCTTTCTGGGCTGAGATGGGGAATCACTGAATTTTGGACTCGGCTTGTGAAAAAATGTTCCAAACACACCCCATGCACACCTCCACCGGGGAAGGTGCCAGAAACGAGTTCTGTTGGTAGTTTTTACAGTACCCCGGTAGGCAGCTGAAAGGCACCACAAAACTTGTTGTACCTGCTTTCTGGGCAGAGATGGAGAATCGCTGAATTTTGGACTCGGCTGGTGACAAAATGTTCCAAACACACCCCATGCACAACTCCACCGAGGAAGGTGCCAGAAACGAGTTCTGTTGGTAGTTTTTACACTACCCCGGTAGGCAAGAGAAAGGCACTACAAAACTTGTTCTACCTGCTTTCTGGGCTGAGATGGAGAATAGCTGAATTTTGGACTCGGCTCCTGACAAAATGTTCCAAACACACCCCATGCACAACTCCACCGGGGAAGGGGCCAGAAACGAGTTCTGTTGGTAGTTTTTACACTACCCCAGTAGGCAGCTGAAAGGCACCACAAAACTTGTTGTACCTGCTTTCTGGGCTGAGATGGGGAACAGCTGAATTTTGGACTCGGCTGCTGACAAAATGTTCCAAACACACCCCATGCACAGCTCCACCGGCAAAGGTGCCAGAAACGAGTTCTGTTGGTAGTTTTTACAGTACCCCGGTAGGCAGGTGAAAGGCACCACAAAACTTGTTCTACCTGCTTTCTGGGCTGAGATGAGGAACGGCTGAATTTTGGACTCGGCTGGTGACAAAATGTTCCAAACACACCCCATGCACAGCTCCACCGGCAAAGGTGCCAGAAACGAGTTCTGTTGGTAGTTTTTACACTACCCCGGTAGGCAGCTGAAAGGCACCACAAAACTTGTTGTACCTGCTTTCTGGGCTGAGATGGGGAACAGCTGAATTTTGGACTCGGCTCCTGACAAAATGTTCCAAACACACCCCATGCACAGCTCCACCGGCAAAGGTGCCAGAAATGAGTTCTGTTGGTAGTTTTTACAGTACCCCGGTAGGCAGCTGAAAGGCACCACAAAACTTGTTCTACCTGCTTTCTGGGCTTAGATGGGGAACAGCTGAATTTTGGACTCGGCTGGTGACAAAATGTTCCAAACACACCCCATGCACAACTCCACCGAGGAAGGTGCCAGAAACGAGTTCTGTTGGTAGTTTTTACACTACCCCGGTAGGCAGCTGAAAGGCACCACAAAAGTTTTGCTACCTGCTTTCTGGGCTGA
Organism: Falco biarmicus; assembly: GCF_023638135.1. NCBI lineage: Eukaryota > Metazoa > Chordata > Aves > Falconiformes > Falconidae > Falco > Falco biarmicus. Next base: position 108,975 of record NW_026611785.1, read on the forward strand.
GATGGAGAATCGCTGAATTTTGGACTCGGCTGGTGAAAAAATGTTCCAAACACACCCCATGCACACCTCCACCGGGGAAGGTGCCAGAAACGAGTTCTGTTGGTAGTTTTTACACTACCCCGGTAGGCAGCTGAAAGGCACCACAAAAGTTTTGCTACCTGCTTTCTGGGCAGAGATGGGGAACGGCTGAATTTTGGACTCGGCTTGTGAAAAAATGTTCCAAACACACCCCATGCACACCTCCACCGGGGAAGGTGCCAGAAACGAGTTCTGTTGGTAGTTTTTACACTACCCCGGTAGGCAGGAGAAAGGCACCACAAAACTTGTTCTACCTGCTTTCTGGGCTGAGATGGGGAACGGCTGAATTTTGGACTCGGCTGGTAACAAAATGTTCCAAACACACCCCATGCACAGCTCCACCGGCAAAGGTGCCAGAAACGAGTTCTGTTGGTAGTTTTTACAGTACCCCGGTAGGCAGCTGAAAGGCACCACAAAACTTGTTCTACCTGCTTTCTGGGCTGAGATGGGGAATCGCTGAATTTTGGACTCGGCTGGTGACAAAATGTTCCAAACACACCCCATGCACAACTCCACCGGGGAAGGTGCCAGAAACGAGTTCTGTTGGTAGTTTTTACACTACCCCGGTAGGCAGCTGAAAGGCACCACAAAACTTGTTCTACCTGCTTTCTGGGCTTAGATGGGGAATAGCTGAATTTTGGACTCGGCTGCTGACAAAATGTTCCAAACACACCCCATGCACAGCTCCACCGGCAAAGGTGCCAGAAACGAGTTCTGTTGGTAGTTTTTACACTACCCCGGCAGGCAGCTGAAAGGCACCACAAAACTTGTTGTACCTGCTTTCTGGGCTGAGATGGTGAACAGCTGAATTTTGGACTCGGCTGCTGACAAAATGTTCCAAACACACCCCATGCACAGCTCCACCGGCAAAGGTGCCAGAAACGAGTTCTGTTGGTAGTTTTTACAGTACCCCAGTAGGCAGCTGAAAGGCACCACAAAACTTGTTGTACCTGCTTTCTGGGCTGAGATGAGGAACGGCTGAATTTTGGACTCGGCTGGTGACAAAATGTTCCAAACACACCCCATGCACAACTCCACCGGGGAAGGTGCCAGAAACGAGTTCTGTTGGTAGTTTTTACACTACCCCGGTAGGCAGCTGAAAGGCACCACAAAACTTGTTCTACCTGCTTTCTGGGCTGAGATGGGGAACGGCTGAATTTTGGACTCGGCTGCTGACAAAACGTTCCAAACACACCCCATGCACAACTCCACCGGGGAAGGTGCCAGAAACGAGTTCTGTTGGTAGTTTTTACACTACCCCAGTAGGCAGCTGAAAGGCACCACAAAACTTGTTGTACCTGCTTTCTGGGCTGAGATGGGGAACAGCTGAATTTTGGACTCGGCTGCTGACAAAATGTTCCAAACACACCCCATGCACTCCTCCACCGGCAAAGGTGCCAGAAACGAGTTCTGTTGGTAGTTTTTACAGTACCCCGGTAGGCAGCTGAAAGGCACCACAAAACTTGTTGTACCTGCTTTCTGGGCTGAGATGAGGAACGGCTGAATTTTGGACTCGGCTGGTGACAAAATGTTCCAAACACACCCCATGCACAGCTCCACCGGCAAAGGTGCCAGAAACGAGTTCTGTTGGTAGTTTTTACACTACCCCGGTAGGCAGCTGAAAGGCACCACAAAACTTGTTGTACCTGCTTTCTGGGCTGAGATGGGGAACAGCTGAATTTTGGACTCGGCTCCTGACAAAATGTTCCAAACACACCCCATGCACAGCTCCACCGGCAAAGGTGCCAGAAATGAGTTCTGTTGGTAGTTTTTACAGTACCCCGGTAGGCAGCTGAAAGGCACCACAAAACTTGTTCTACCTGCTTTCTGGGCTTAGATGGGGAATGGCTGAATTTTGGACTCGGCTGGTGACAAAATGTTCCAAACACACCCCATGCACAACTCCACCGAGGAAGGTGCCAGAAACGAGTTCTGTTGGTAGTTTTTACACTACCCCGGTAGGCAGCTGAAAGGCACCACAAAACTTGTTGTACCTGCTTTCTGGGCAGAGATGGGGAACGGCTGAATTTTGGACTCGGCTGGTGACAAAATGTTCCAAACACACCCCATGCACACCTCCACCGGGGAAGGTGCCAGAAACGAGTTCTGTTGGTAGTTTTTACACTACCCCGGTAGGCAGCTGAAAGGCACCACAAAAGTTTTGCTACCTGCTTTCTGGTCTGAGATGGGGATCAGCTGAATTTTGGACTCGGCTGGTGAAAAAATGTTCCAAACACACCCCATGCACACCTCCACCGGGGAAGGTGCCAGAAACGAGTTCTGTTGGTAGTTTTTACACTACCCCGGTAGGCAGGAGAAAGGCACCACAAAACTTGTTCTACCTGCTTTCTGGGCTGAGATGGGGAACGGCTGAATTTTGGACTCGGCTGGTAACAAAATGTTCCAAACACACCCCATGCACAGCTCCACCGGGGAAGGTGCCAGAAACGAGTTCTGTTGGTAGTTTTTACAGTACCCCGGTAGGCAGCTGAAAGGCACCACAAAACTTGTTCTACCTGCTTTCTGGGCTGAGATGGGGAATCGCTGAATTTTGGACTCGGCTGGTGACAAAATGTTCCAAACACACCCCATGCACAACTCCACCGGGGAAGGTGCCAGAAACGAGTTCTGTTGGTAGTTTTTACACTACCCCGGTAGGCAGCTGAAAGGCACCACAAAACTTGTTCTACCTGCTTTCTGGGCTTAGATGGGGAATAGCTGAATTTTGGACTCGGCTGCTGACAAAATGTTCCAAACACACCCCATGCACAGCTCCACCGGCAAAGGTGCCAGAAACGAGTTCTGTTGGTAGTTTTTACAGTACCCCAGTAGGCAGCTGAAAGGCACCACAAAACTTGTTGTACCTGCTTTCTGGGCTGAGATGAGGAACGGCTGAATTTTGGACTCGGCTGGTGACAAAATGTTCCAAACACACCCCATGCACAACTCCACCGGGGAAGGTGCCAGAAACGAGTTCTGTTGGTAGTTTTTACACTACCCCGGTAGGCAGCTGAAAGGCACCACAAAACTTGTTCTACCTGCTTTCTGGGCTGAGATGGGGAACGGCTGAATTTTGGACTCGGCTGCTGACAAAACGTTCCAAACACACCCCATGCACAACTCCACCGGGGAAGGTGCCAGAAACGAGTTCTGTTGGTAGTTTTTACACTACCCCGGTAGGCAGCTGAAAGGCACCACAAAACTTGTTGTACCTGCTTTCTGGGCTGAGATGGGGAACGGCTGAATTTTGGACTCGGCTGGTGACAAAATGTTCCAAACACACCCCATGCACACCTCCACCGGGGAAGGTGCCAGAAACGAGTTCTGTTGGTAGTTTTTACACTACCCCGGTAGGCAGCTGAAAGGCACCACAAAACTTGTTCTACCTGCTTTCTGGGCAGAGATGGGGAACAGCTGAATTTTGGACTCGGCTGGTGACAAAATGTTCCAAACACACCCCATGCACAGCTCCACCGGCAAAGGTGCCAGAAACGAGTTCTGTTGGTAGTTTTTACCGTACCCCGGTAGGCAGCTGAAAGGCACCACAAAACTTGTTCTACCTGCTTTCTGGGCTGAGATGGGGAATCGCTGAATTTTGGACTCGGCTGGTGACAAAATGTTCCAAACACACCCCATGCACAACTCCTCCGGGGAAGGTGCCAGAAACGAGTTCTGTTGGTAGTTTTTACACTACCCCGGTAGGCAAGAGAAAGGCACCACAAAACTTGTTCTACCTGCTTTCTGGGCTGAGATGGAGAATAGCTGAATTTTGGACTCGGCTGGTGACAAATTGTTCCAAACACACCCCATGCACAACTCCACCGGGGAAGGGGCCAGAAACGAGTTCTGTTCGTAGTTTTTACACTACCCCGGTAGGCAGCTGAAAGGCACCACAAAAGTTTTTCTACCTGCTTTCTGGTCTGAGATGGGGATCAGCTGAATTTTGGACTCGGCTGCTGACAAAATGTTCCAAACACACCCCATGCACAACTCCACCGGGGAAGGGGCCAGAAACGAGTTCTGTTGGTAGTTTTTACACTACCCCGGTAGGCAGCTGAAAGGCACCACAAAACTTGTTCTACCTGCTTTCTGGGCAGAGATGGGGAACGGCTGAATTTTGGACTCGGCTGGTGAAAAAATGTTCCAGACACACCCCATGCACAACTCCACCGGGGAAGGTGCCAGAAACGAGTTCTGTTGGTAGTTTTTACAGTACCCCGGTAGGCAGCTGAAAGGCACCACAAAACTTGTTGTACCTGCTTTCTGGGCTGAGATGAGGAACGGCTGAATTTTGGACTCGGCTGGTGACAAAATGTTCCAAACACACCCCATGCACAACTCCACCGGGGAAGGTGCCAGAAACGAGTTCTGTTGGTAGTTTTTACACTACCCCGGTAGGCAGCTGAAAGGCACCACAAAACTTGTTGTACCTGCTTTCTGGGCTGAGATGGGGAACGGCTGAATTTTGGACTCGGCTGGTGACAAAACGTTCCAAACACACCCCATGCACAACTCCACCGGGGAAGGTGCCAGAAACGAGTTCTGTTGGTAGTTTTTACACTACCCCGGTAGGCAGCTGAAAGGCACCACAAAACTTGTTGTACCTGCTTTCTGGGCTGAGATGGGGAACGGCTGAATTTTGGACTCGGCTGGTGAAAAAATGTTCCAAACACACCCCATGCACAGCTCCACCGGGGAAGGTGCCAGAAATGAGTTCTGTTGGTAGTTTTTACACTACCCTGGTAGGCAGCTGAAAGGCACCACAAAAGTTTTGCTACCTGCTTTCTGGGCTGAGATGGGGAACGGCTGAATTTTGGACTCGGCTCCTGACAAAATGTTCCAAACACACCCAATGCACACCTCCACCGGGGAAGGTGCCAGAAACGAGTTCTGTTGGTAGTTTTTACAGTACCCCGGTAGGCAGCTGAAAGGCACCACAAAACTTGTTGTACCTGCTTTCTGGGCTGAGATGGGGAACGGCTGAATTTTGGACTCGGCTGGTAACAAAATGTTCCAAACACACCCCATGCACAACTCCACCGGGGAAGGTGCCAGAAACGAGTTCTGTTGGTAGTTTTTACACTACCCCGGTAGGCAGCTGAAAGGCACTACAAAACTTGTTCTACCTGCTTTCTGGGCTGAGATGGAGAATAGCTGAATTTTGGACTTGGCTCCTGACAAAATGTTCCAAACACACCCCATGCACAACTCCACCGGGGAAGGTGCCAGAAACGAGTTCTGTTGGTAGTTTTTACACTACCCCGGTAGGCAGCTGAAAGGCACCACAAAAGTTTTTCTACCTGCTTTCTGGGCTGAGATGGGGATCAGCTGAATTTTGGACTCGGCTGGTGACAAAATGTTCCAAACACACCCCATGCACAACTCCACCGGGGAAGGTGCCAGAAACGAGTTCTGTTGGTAGTTTTTACAGTACCCCGGTAGGCAGCTGAAAGGCACCACAAAAGTTTTGCTACCTGCTTTCTGGGCTGAGATGGGGAATCGCTGAATTTTGGACTCGGCTTGTGAAAAAATGTTCCAAACACACCCCATGCACACCTCCACCGGCAAAGGTGCCAGAAACGAGTTCTGTTGGTAGTTTTTACAGTACCCCGGTAGGCAGCTGAAAGGCACCACAAAACTTGTTGTACCTGCTTTCTGGGCAGAGATGGAGAATCGCTGAATTTTGGACTCGGCTGGTGACAAAATGTTCCAAACACACCCCATGCACAACTCCACCGGGGAAGGTGCCAGAAACGAGTTCTGTTGGTAGTTTTTACACTACCCCGGTAGGCAGCTGAAAGGCACCACAAAACTTGTTCTACCTGCTTTCTGGGCAGAGATGGGGAACGGCTGAATTTTGGACTCGGCTGGTGAAAAAATGTTCCAAACACACCCCATGCACAACTCCTCCGGGGAAGGTGCCAGAAACGAGTTCTGTTGGTAGTTTTTACACTACCCCGGTAGGCAAGAGAAAGGCACCACAAAACTTGTTCTACCTGCTTTCTGGGCTGAGATGGAGAATAGCTGAATTTTGGACTCGGCTCCTGACAAAATGTTCCAAACACACCCCATGCACAACTCCACCGGGGAAGGGGCCAGAAACGAGTTCTGTTGGTAGTTTTTACACTACCCCAGTAGGCAGCTGAAAGGCACCACAAAACTTGTTGTACCTGCTTTCTGGGCTGAGATGGGGAACAGCTGAATTTTGGACTCGGCTGCTGACAAAATGTTCCAAACACACCCCATGCACAGCTCCACCGGCAAAGGTGCCAGAAACGAGTTCTGTTGGTAGTTTTTACACTACCCCGGTAGGCAGCTGAAAGGCACCACAAAACTTGTTGTACCTGCTTTCTGGGCTGAGATGAGGAACGGCTGAATTTTGGACTCGGCTGCTGACAAAATGTTCCAAACACACCCCATGCACAACTCCACCGGGGAAGGTGCCAGAAACGAGTTCTGTTGGTAGTTTTTACACTACCCCGGTAGGCAGCTGAAAGGCACCACAAAACTTGTTGTACCTGCTTTCTGGGCTGAGATGGGGAACAGCTGAATTTTGGACTCGGCTGGTGAAAAAATGTTCCAAACACACCCCATGCACAGCTCCACCGGGGAAGGTGCCAGAAATGAGTTCTGTTGGTAGTTTTTACAGTACCCCGGTAGGCAGCTGAAAGGCACCACAAAACTTGTTCTACCTGCTTTCTGGGCTGAGATGGGGAACAGCTGAATTTTGGACTCGGCTGGTGACAAAATGTTCCAAACACACCCCATGCACAACTCCACCGAGGAAGGTGCCAGAAACGAGTTCTGTTGGTAGTTTTTACACTACCCCGGTAGGCAGCTGAAAGGCACCACAAAACTTGTTGTACCTGCTTTCTGGGCAGAGATGGGGAACGGCTGAATTTTGGACTCGGCTGGTGAAAAAATGTTCCAAACACACCCCATGCACACCTCCACCGGGGAAGGTGCCAGAAACGAGTTCTGTTGGTAGTTTTTACACTACCCCGGTAGGCAGCTGAAAGGCACCACAAAAGTTTTGCTACCTGCTTTCTGGGCAGAGATGGGGAACGGCTTAATTTTGGACTCGGCTGGTGAAAAAATGTTCCAAACACACCCCATGCACACCTCCACCGGGGAAGGTGCCAGAAACGAGTTCTGTTGGTAGTTTTTACACTACCCCGGTAGGCAGGAGAAAGGCACCACAAAACTTGTTCTACCTGCTTTCTGGGCTGAGATGGGGAACGGCTGAATTTTGGACTCGGCTGGTAACAAAATGTTCCAAACACACCCCATGCACAGCTCCACCGGCAAAGGTGCCAGAAACGAGTTCTGTTGGTAGTTTTTACAGTACCCCGGTAGGCAGCTGAAAGGCACCACAAAACTTGTTCTACCTGCTTTCTGGGCTGAGATGGGGAATCGCTGAATTTTGGACTCGGCTGGTGACAAAATGTTCCAAACACACCCCATGCACAACTCCACCGGGGAAGGTGCCAGAAACGAGTTCTGTTGGTAGTTTTTACACTACCCCGGTAGGCAGCTGAAAGGCACCACAAAACTTGTTCTACCTGCTTTCTGGGCTTAGATGGGGAATAGCTGAATTTTGGACTCGGCTGCTGACAAAATGTTCCAAACACACCCCATGCACAACTCCACCGGGGAAGGGGCCAGAAACGAGTTCTGTTGGTAGTTTTTACACTACCCCGGTAGGCAGCTGAAAGGCACCACAAAAGTTTTTCTACCTGCTTTCTGGTCTGAGATGGGGATCAGCTGAATTTTGGACTCGGCTGGTGACAAAATGTTCCAAACACACCCCATGCACAACTCCACCGGGGAAGGTGCCAGAAACGAGTTCTGTTGGTAGTTTTTACACTACCCCGGTAGGCAGCTGAAAGGCACCACAAAACTTGTTCTACCTGCTTTCTGGGCTGAGATGGGGAATCGCTGAATTTTGGACTCGGCTGGTGACGAAATGTTCCAAACACACCCCATGCACAACTCCACCGGGGAAGGTGCCAGAAACGAGTTCTGTTGGTAGTTTTTTACACTACCCCGGTAGGCAGCTGAAAGGCACCACAAAAGTTGTTCTACCTGCTTTCTGGGCTGAGATGGGGAACGGCTGAATTTTGGACTCGGCTGGTGACAAAACGTTCCAAACACACCCCATGCACAACTCCACCGGGGAAGGTGCCAGAAACGAGTTCTGTTGGTAGTTTTTACACTACCCCGGTAGGCAGCTGAAAGGCACCACAAAACTTGTTGTACCTGCTTTCTGGGCTGAGATGGGGAACAGCTGAATTTTGGACTCGGCTGCTGACAAAATGTTCCAAACACACCCCATGCACAGCTCCACCGGCAAAGGTGCCAGAAACGAGTTCTGTTGGTAGTTTTTTACAGTACCCCCGTAGGCAGCTGAAAGGCACCACAAAACTTGTTGTACCTGCTTTCTGGGCTTAGATGGGGAACAGCTGAATTTTGGACTCGGCTGCCGACAAAATGTTCCAAACACACCCCATGCACAGCTCCACCGGGGAAGGTGCCAGAAACGAGTTCTGTTGGTAGTTTTTACAGTACCCCGGTAGGCAAGAGAATGGCACCACAAAACTTGTTCTACCTGCTTTCTGGGCTGAGATGGAGAATCGCTGAATTTTGGACTCGGCTCCTGACAAAATGTTCCAAACACACCCCATGCACACCTCCACCGGGGAAGGTGCCAGAAACGAGTTCTGTTGGTAGTTTTTACACTACCCCGGTAGGCAAGAGAAAGGCACCACAAAACTTGTTCTACCTGCTTTCTGGGCTGAGATGGAGAATCGCTGAATTTTGGACTCGGCTGGTAACAAAATGTTCCAAACACACCCCATGCACAACTCCACCGGGGAAGGTGCCAGAAACGAGTTCTGTTGGTAGTTTTTACACTACCCCGGTAGGCAGCTGAAAGGCACCACAAAACTTGTTCTACCTGCTTTCTGGGCTGAGATGGGGAATCGCTGAATTTTGGACTCGGCTGGTGACAAAATGTTCCAAACATACCCCATGCACAACTCCTCCGGGGAAGGTGCCAGAAACGAGTTCTGTTGGTAGTTTTTACACTACCCCGGTAGGCAAGAGAAAGGCACTACAAAACTTGTTGTACCTGCTTTCTGGGCTGAGATGGAGAATAGCTGAATTTTGGACTCGGCTGGTGACAAAATGTTCCAAACACACCCCATGCACAACTCCACCGGGGAAGGTGCCAGAAACGAGTTCTGTTGGTAGTTTTTACACTACCCCGGTAGGCAGCTGAAAGGCACCACAAAACTTGTTGTACCTGCTTTCTGGGCTGAGATGGGGAACAGCTGAATTTTGGACTCAGCTCCTGACAAATGTTCCAAACACACCCCATGCACAGCTCCACCGGCAAAGGTGCCAGAAATGAGTTCTGTTGGTAGTTTTTACAGTACCCCGGTAGGCAGCTGAAAGGCACCACAAAACTTGTTCTACCTGCTTTCTGGGCTGAGATGGGGAACAGCTGAATTTTGGACTCGGCTGGTGACAAAATGTTCCAAACACACCCCATGCACAACTCCACCGAGGAAGGTGCCAGAAACGAGTTCTGTTGGTAGTTTTTACACTACCCCGGTAGGCAGCTGAAAGGCACCACAAAACTTGTTGTACCTGCTTTCTGGGCAGAGATGGGGAACGGCTGAATTTTGGACTCGGCTGGTGAAAAAATGTTCCAAACACACCCCATGCACACCTCCACCGGGGAAGGTGCCAGAAACGAGTTCTGTTGGTAGTTTTTACACTACCCCGGTAGGCAGCTGAAAGGCACCACAAAAGTTTTGCTACCTGCTTTCTGGGCAGAGATGGGGAACGGCTGAATTTTGGACTCGGCTGGTGAAAAAATGTTCCAAACACACCCCATGCACACCTCCACCGGGGAAGGTGCCAGAAACGAGTTCTGTTGGTAGTTTTTACACTACCCCGGTAGGCAGGAGAAAGGCACCACAAAACTTGTTCTACCTGCTTTCTGGGCTGAGATGGGGAACGGCTGAATTTTGGACTCGGCTGGTGACAAAATGTTCCAAACACACCCCATGCACAGCTCCACCGGCAAAGGTGCCAGAAACGAGTTCTGTTGGTAGTTTTTACAGTACCCCGGTAGGCAGCTGAAAGGCACCACAAAACTTGTTCTACCTGCTTTCTGGGCTGAGATGGGGAATCGCTGAATTTTGGACTCGGCTGGTGACAAAATGTTCCAAACACACCCCATGCACAACTCCACCGGGGAAGGTGCCAGAAACGAGTTCTGTTGGTAGTTTTTACACTACCCCGGTAGGCAGCTGAAAGGCACCACAAAACTTGTTCTACCTGCTTTCTGGGCTTAGATGGGGAATAGCTGAATTTTGGACTCGGCTGCTGACAAAATGTTCCAAACACACCCCATGCACAACTCCACCGGGGAAGGGGCCAGAAACGAGTTCTGTTGGTAGTTTTTACACTACCCCGGTAGGCAGCTGAAAGGCACCACAAAAGTTTTTCTACCTGCTTTCTGGTCTGAGATGGGGATCAGCTGAATTTTGGACTCGGCTGGTGAAAAAATGTTCCAAACACACCCCATGCACAACTCCACCGGGGAAGGTGCCAGAAACGAGTTCTGTTGGTAGTTTTTACACTACCCCGGTAGGCAGCTGAAAGGCACCACAAAACTTGTTCTACCTGCTTTCTGGGCTGAGATGGGGAATCGCTGAATTTTGGACTCGGCTGGTGACGAAATGTTCCAAACACACCCCATGCACAACTCCACCGGGGAAGGTGCCAGAAACGAGTTCTGTTGGTAGTTTTTACACTACCCCGGTAGGCAGCTGAAAGGCACCACAAAAGTTGTTCTACCTGCTTTCTGGGCTGAGATGGGGAACGGCTGAATTTTGGACTCGGCTGGTGACAAAACGTTCCAAACACACCCCATGCACAACTCCACCGGGGAAGGTGCCAGAAACGAGTTCTGTTGGTAGTTTTTACACTACCCCGGTAGGCAGCTGAAAGGCACCACAAAACTTGTTGTACCTGCTTTCTGGGCTGAGATGGGGAACAGCTGAATTTTGGACTCGGCTGCTGACAAAATGTTCCAAACACACCCCATGCACAGCTCCACCGGCAAAGGTGCCAGAAACGAGTTCTGTTGGTAGTTTTTTACAGTACCCCCGTAGGCAGCTGAAAGGCACCACAAAACTTGTTGTACCTGCTTTCTGGGCTTAGATGGGGAACAGCTGAATTTTGGACTCGGCTGCCGACAAAATGTTCCAAACACACCCCATGCACAGCTCCACCGGGGAAGGTGCCAGAAACGAGTTCTGTTGGTAGTTTTTACAGTACCCCGGTAGGCAAGAGAATGGCACCACAAAACTTGTTCTACCTGCTTTCTGGGCTGAGATGGAGAATCGCTGAATTTTGGACTCGGCTCCTGACAAAATGTTCCAAACACACCCCATGCACACCTCCACCGGGGAAGGTGCCAGAAACGAGTTCTGTTGGTAGTTTTTACACTACCCCGGTAGGCAAGAGAAAGGCACCACAAAACTTGTTCTACCTGCTTTCTGGGCTGAGATGGAGAATCGCTGAATTTTGGACTCGGCTGGTAACAAAATGTTCCAAACACACCCCATGCACAACTCCACCGGGGAAGGTGCCAGAAACGAGTTCTGTTGGTAGTTTTTACACTACCCCGGTAGGCAGCTGAAAGGCACCACAAAACTTGTTCTACCTGCTTTCTGGGCTGAGATGGGGAATCGCTGAATTTTGGACTCGGCTGGTGACAAAATGTTCCAAACATACCCCATGCACAACTCCTCCGGGGAAGGTGCCAGAAACGAGTTCTGTTGGTAGTTTTTACACTACCCCGGTAGGCAAGAGAAAGGCACTACAAAACTTGTTGTACCTGCTTTCTGGGCTGAGATGGAGAATAGCTGAATTTTGGACTCGGCTGGTGACAAAATGTTCCAAACACACCCCATGCACAACTCCACCGGGGAAGGTGCCAGAAACGAGTTCTGTTGGTAGTTTTTACACTACCCCGGTAGGCAGCTGAAAGGCACCACAAAAGTTGTTCTACCTGCTTTCTGGGCTGAGATGGGGATCAGCTGAATTTTGGACTCGGCTGCTGACAAAATGTTCCAAACACACCCCATGCACAGCTCCACCGGCAAAGGTGCCAGAAACGAGTTCTGTTGGTAGTTTTTACAGTACCCCGGTAGGCAGCTGAAAGGCACCACAAAACTTGTTCTACCTGCTTTCTGGGCTGAGATGAGGAACGGCTAAATTTTGGACTCGGCTGCTGACAAAATGTTCCAAACACACCCCATGCACAGCTCCACCGGGGAAGGTGCCAGAAACGAGTTCTGTTGGTAGTTTTTACACTACCCCGGTAGGCAGCTGAAAGGCACCACAAAACTTGTTCTACCTGCTTTCTGGGCTGAGATGGGGAACGGCTGAATTTTGGACTCGGCTGGTGACAAAATGTTCCAAACACACCCCATGCACAACTCCACCGGGGAAGGTGCCAGAAACGAGTTCTGTTGGTAGTTTTTACACTACCCCGGTAGGCAGCTGAAAGGCACCACAAAACTTGTTCTACCTGCTTTCTGGACTGAGATGGAGAATAGCTGAATTTTGGACTTGGCTCCTGACAAAATGTTCCAAACACACCCCATGCACAACTCCTCCGGGGAAGGGGCTAGAAACGAGTTCTTTTGGTAGTTTTTACAGTACCCCGGTAGGCAGCTGAAAGGCACCACAAAAGTTTTTCTACCTGCTTTCTGGTCTGAGATGGGGATCAGCTGAATTTTGGACTCGGCTGCTGACAAAATGTTCCAAACACACCCCATGCACAACTCCTCCGGGGAAGGTGCCAGAAACGAGTTCTGTTGGTAGTTTTTACACTACCCCGGTAGGCAGCTGAAAGGCACCACAAAACTTGTTGTACCTGCTTTCTGGGCTGAGATGGGGAACGGCTGAATTTTGGACTCGGCTGGTGACAAAATGTTCCAAACACACCCCATGCACACCTCCACCGGGGAAGGTGCCAGAAACGAGTTCTGTTGGTAGTTTTTACACTACCCCGGTAGGCAGCTGAAAGGCACCACAAAAGTTTTGCTACCTGCTTTCTGGGCTGAGATGGAGAATCGCTGAATTTTGGACTCGGCTGGTGACAAAATGTTCCAAACACACCCCATGCACAACTCCACCGGGGAAGGTGCCAGAAAGGAGTTCTGTTGGTAGTTTTTACAGTACCCCGGTAGGCAGCTGAAAGGCACCACAAAACTTGTTGTACCTGCTTTCTGGGCTGAGATGGAGAATCGCTGAATTTTGGACTCGGCTGCTGACAAAATGTTCCAAACACACCCCATGCACAACTCCACCGGGGAAGGTGCCAGAAACGAGTTCTGTTGGTAGTTTTTACAGTACCCCGGTAGGCAGCTGAAAGGCACCACAAAACTTGTTCTACCTGCTTTCTGGGCTGAGATGGGGAATCGCTGAATTTTGGACTCGGCTGGTGACAAAATGTTCCAAACACACCCCATGCACAACTCCTCCGGGGAAGGTGCCAGAAACGAGTTCTGTTGGTAGTTTTTACACTACCCCGGTAGGCAGCTGAAAGGCACTACAAAACTTGTTCTACCTGCTTTCTGGGCTGAGATGGAGAATAGCTGAATTTTGGACTCGGCTGGTGACAAAATGTTCCAAACACACCCCATGCACAACTCCACCGGGGAAGGGGCCAGAAACGAGTTCTGTTGGTAGTTTTTACAGTACCCCGGTAGGCAGCTGAAAGGCACCACAAAACTTGTTGTACCTGCTTTCTGGGCTGAGATGGAGAATCGCTGAATTTTGGACTCGGCTGCTGACAAAATGTTCCAAACACACCCCATGCACAACTCCACCGGGGAAGGTGCCAGAAACGAGTTCTTTTGGTAGTTTTTACACTACCCCGGTAGGCAGCTGAAAGGCACTACAAAACTTGTTCTACCTGCTTTCTGGGCTGAGATGGGGAATAGCTGAATTTTGGACTCGGCTGGTAACAAAATGTTCCAAAGACACCCCATGCACACCTCCACCGGGGAAGGTGCCAGAAACGAGTTCTGTTGGTAGTTTTTACACTACCCCGGTAGGCAGCTGAAAGGCACCACAAAAGTTGTTCTACCTGCTTTCTGGGCTGAGATGGGGAACAGCTGAATTTTGGACTTGGCTCCTGACAAAATGTTCCAAACACACCCCATGCACAACTCCTCCGGGGAAGGGGCCAGAAACGAGTTCTTTTGGTAGTTTTTACAGTACCCCGGTAGGCAGCTGAAAGGCACCACAAAAGTTTTTCTACCTGCTTTCTGGTCTGAGATGGGGATCAGCTGAATTTTGGACTCGGCTGCTGACAAAATGTTCCAAACACACCCCATGCACAACTCCTCCGGGGAAGGTGCCAGAAACGAGTTCTGTTGGTAGTTTTTACACTACCCCGGTAGGCAGCTGAAAGGCACCACAAAACTTGTTGTACCTGCTTTCTGGGCTGAGATGGGGAACGGCTGAATTTTGGACTCGGCTGGTGACAAAATGTTCCAAACACACCCCATGCACACCTCCACCGGGGAAGGTGCCAGAAACGAGTTCTGTTGGTAGTTTTTACACTACCCCGGTAGGCAGCTGAAAGGCACCACAAAAGTTTTGCTACCTGCTTTCTGGGCTGAGATGGAGAATCGCTGAATTTTGGACTCGGCTGGTGACAAAATGTTCCAAACACACCCCATGCACAACTCCACCGGGGAAGGTGCCAGAAAGGAGTTCTGTTGGTAGTTTTTACACTACCCCGGTAGGCAGCTGAAAGGCACCACAAAACTTGTTCTACCTGCTTTCTGGGCTGAGATGGAGAATCGCTGAATTTTGGACTCGGCTGCTGACAAAATGTTCCAAACACACCCCATGCACAACTCCACCGGGGAAGGTGCCAGAAACGAGTTCTGTTGGTAGTTTTTACAGTACCCCGGTAGGCAGCTGAAAGGCACCACAAAACTTGTTCTACCTGCTTTCTGGGCTGAGATGGGGAATCGCTGAATTTTGGACTCGGCTGGTGACAAAATGTTCCAAACACACCCCATGCACAACTCCTCCGGGGAAGGTGCCAGAAACGAGTTCTGTTGGTAGTTTTTACACTACCCCGGTAGGCAGCTGAAAGGCACTACAAAACTTGTTCTACCTGCTTTCTGGGCTGAGATGGAGAATAGCTGAATTTTGGACTCGGCTGGTGACAAAATGTTCCAAACACACCCCATGCACAACTCCACCGGGGAAGGGGCCAGAAACGAGTTCTGTTGGTAGTTTTTACAGTACCCCGGTAGGCAGCTGAAAGGCACCACAAAACTTGTTGTACCTGCTTTCTGGGCTGAGATGGAGAATCGCTGAATTTTGGACTCGGCTGCTGACAAAATGTTCCAAACACACCCCATGCACAACTCCACCGGGGAAGGTGCCAGAAACGAGTTCTTTTGGTAGTTTTTACACTACCCCGGTAGGCAGCTGAAAGGCACTACAAAACTTGTTCTACCTGCTTTCTGGGCTGAGATGGGGAATAGCTGAATTTTGGACTCGGCTGGTAACAAAATGTTCCAAAGACACCCCATGCACACCTCCACCGGGGAAGGTGCCAGAAACGAGTTCTGTTGGTAGTTTTTTACACTACCCCGGTAGGCAGCTGAAAGGCACCACAAAAGTTGTTCTACCTGCTTTCTGGGCTGAGATGGGGAACAGCTGAATTTTGGACTCGGCTGCTGACAAAATGTTCCAAACACACCCCATGCACAGCTCCACCGGCAAAGGTGCCAGAAACGAGTTCTGTTGGTAGTTTTTACAGTACCCCGGTAGGCAGCTGAAAGGCACCACAAAACTTGTTGTACCTGCTTTCTGGGCTGAGATGAGGAACGGCTGAATTTTGGACTCGGCTGGTAACAAAATGTTCCAAACACACCCCATGCACAGCTCCACCGGGGAAGGTGCCAGAAATGAGTTCTGTTTGTAGTTTTTTACACTACCCCGGTAGGCAGCTGAAAGGCACCACAAAACTTGTTCTACCTGCTTTCTGGGCTGAGATGGGGAATCGCTGAATTTTGGACTCGGCTCCTGACAAAATGTTCCAAACACACCCCATGCACAACTCCACCGGCAAAGGTGCCAGAAATGAGTTCTGTTGGTAGTTTTTACACTACCCCGGTAGGCAGCTGAAAGGCACCACAAAACTTGTTGTACCTGCTTTCTGGGCTGAGATGAGGAACGGCTGAATTTTGGACTCGGCTGCTGACAAAATGTTCCAAACACACCCCATGCACAACTCCACCGGGGAAGGTGCCAGAAACGAGATCTGTTGGTAGTTTTTTACACTACCCCGGTAGGCAGCTGAAAGGCACCACAAAACTTGTTCTACCTGCTTTCTGGGCTGAGATGGGGAACAGATGAATTTTGGACTCGGCTGGTGACAAAATGTTCCAAACACACCCCATGCACAGCTCCACCGGCAAAGGTGCCAGAAACGAGTTCTGTTGGTAGTTTTTACACTACCCCGGTAGGCAGCTGAAAGGCACCACAAAACTTGTTCTACCTGCTTTCTGGGCTGAGATGGAGAATCGCTGAATTTTGGACTCGGCTGCTGACAAAATGTTCCAAACACACCCCATGCACAACTCCTCCGGGGAAGGTGCCAGAAACGAGTTCTGTTGGTAGTTTTTACACTACCCCGGTAGGCAAGAGAAAGGCACTACAAAACTTGTTGTACCTGCTTTCTGGGCTGAGATGGGGAACGGCTGAATTTTGGACTCGGCTGCTGACAAAACGTTCCAAACACACCCCATGCACAACTCCACCGGCAAAGGTGCCAGAAACGAGTTCTGTTGGTAGTTTTTACACTACCCCGGTAGGCAGCTGAAAGGCACCACAAAATTTGTGGTACCTGCTTTCTGGTCTGAGATGGGGATCAGCTGAATTTTGGACTCGGCTGCTGACAAAATGTTCCAAACACACCCCATGCACAACTCCACCGGGGAAGGTGCCAGAAACGAGTTCTGTTGGTAGTTTTTACAGTACCCCGGTAGGCAGCTGAAAGGCACCACAAAACTTGTTGTACCTGCTTTCTGGGCAGAGATGGGGAACGGCTGAATTTTGGACTCGGCTGGTGACAAAATGTTCCAAACACACCCCATGCACAACTCCACCGGGGAAGGTGCCAGAAACGAGTTCTGTTGGTAGTTTTTACACTACCCCGGTAGGCAGCTGAAAGGCACCACAAAACTTGTTCTACCTGCTTTCTGGGCTGAGATGGATAATCGCTGAATTTTGGACTCGGCTCCTGACAAAATGTTCCAAACACACCCCATGCACAACTCCACCGGGGAAGGTGCCAGAAACGAGTTCTGTTGGTAGTTTTTACACTACCCCGGTAGGCAGCTGAAAGGCACCACAAAACTTGTTCTACCTGCTTTCTGGGCTGAGATGGGGAACAGCTGAATTTTGGACTCGGCTGGTGACAAAATGTTCCAAACACACCCCATGCACAGCTCCACCGGCAAAGGTGCCAGAAACGAGTTCTGTTGGTAGTTTTTACACTACCCCAGTAGGCAGCTGAAAGGCACCACAAAAGTTGTTCTACCTGCTTTCTGGGCTGAGATGGGGAATAGCTGAATTTTGGACTCGGCTGGTAACAAAATGTTCCAAACACACCCCATGCACAGCTCCACCGCCAAAGGTGCCAGAAACGAGTTCTGTTGGTAGTTTTTACAGTACCCCGGTAGGCAGCTGAAAGGCACCACAAAACTTGTTGTACCTGCTTTCTGGGCTGAGATGGGGAACAGCTGAATTTTGGACTCGGCTGCTGACAAAATGTTCCAAACACACCCCATGCACAGCTCCACCGGCAAAGGTGCCAGAAACGAGTTCTGTTGGTAGTTTTTACAGTACCCCGGTAGGCAGCTGAAAGGCACCACAAAACTTGTTGTACCTGCTTTCTGGGCTTAGATGGGGAACAGCTGAATTTTGGACTCGGCTGGTGAAAAAATGTTCCAAACACACCCCATGCACACCTCCACCGGGGAAGGTGCCAGAAACGAGTTCTGTTGGTAGTTTTTTACACTACCCCGGTAGGCAGCTGAAAGGCACCACAAAAGTTTTTCTACCTGCTTTCTGGGCTGAGATGGGGAACAGCTGAGTTTTGGACTCGGCTGGTGACAAAATGTTCCAAACACACCCCATGCACAGCTCCACCGGCAAAGGTGCCAGAAACGAGTTCTGTTGGTAGTTTTTACAGTACCCCGGTAGGCAGCTGAAAGGCACCACAAAACTTGTTGTACCTGCTTTCTGGGCTGAGATGAGGAACGGCTGAATTTTGGACTCGGCTGGTAACAAAATGTTCCAAACACACCCCATGCACAGCTCCACCGGGGAAGGTGCCAGAAATGAGTTCTGTTTGTAGTTTTTACACTACCCCGGTAGGCAGCTGAAAGGCACCACAAAACTTGTTCTACCTGCTTTCTGGGCTGAGATGGGGAATCGCTGAATTTTGGACTCGGCTCCTGACAAAATGTTCCAAACACACCCCATGCACAACTCCACCGGCAAAGGTGCCAGAAATGAGTTCTGTTGGTAGTTTTTACACTACCCCGGTAGGCAGCTGAAAGGCACCACAAAACTTGTTGTACCTGCTTTCTGGGCTGAGATGAGGAACGGCTGAATTTTGGACTCGGCTGCTGACAAAATGTTCCAAACACACCCCATGCACAACTCCACCGGGGAAGGTGCCAGAAACGAGATCTGTTGGTAGTTTTTACACTACCCCGGTAGGCAGCTGAAAGGCACCACAAAACTTGTTCTACCTGCTTTCTGGGCTGAGATGGGGAACAGCTGAATTTTGGACTCGGCTGGTGACAAAATGTTCCAAACACACCCCATGCACAGCTCCACCGGCAAAGGTGCCAGAAACGAGTTCTGTTGGTAGTTTTTACACTACCCCGGTAGGCAGCTGAAAGGCACCACAAAACTTGTTCTACCTGCTTTCTGGGCTGAGATGGAGAATCGCTGAATTTTGGACTCGGCTGCTGACAAAATGTTCCAAACACACCCCATGCACAACTCCTCCGGGGAAGGTGCCAGAAACGAGTTCTGTTGGTAGTTTTTACACTACCCCGGTAGGCAAGAGAAAGGCACTACAAAACTTGTTGTACCTGCTTTCTGGGCTGAGATGGGGAACGGCTGAATTTTGGACTCGGCTGCTGACAAAACGTTCCAAACACACCCCATGCACAACTCCACCGGCAAAGGTGCCAGAAACGAGTTCTGTTGGTAGTTTTTTACACTACCCCGGTAGGCAGCTGAAAGGCACCACAAAATTTGTGGTACCTGCTTTCTGGTCTGAGATGGGGATCAGCTGAATTTTGGACTCGGCTGCTGACAAAATGTTCCAAACACACCCCATGCACAACTCCACCGGGGAAGGTGCCAGAAACGAGTTCTGTTGGTAGTTTTTACAGTACCCCGGTAGGCAGCTGAAAGGCACCACAAAACTTGTTGTACCTGCTTTCTGGGCAGAGATGGGGAACGGCTGAATTTTGGACTCGGCTGGTGACAAAATGTTCCAAACACACCCCATGCACAACTCCACCGGGGAAGGTGCCAGAAACGAGTTCTGTTGGTAGTTTTTACACTACCCCGGTAGGCAGCTGAAAGGCACCACAAAACTTGTTCTACCTGCTTTCTGGGCTGAGATGGATAATCGCTGAATTTTGGACTCGGCTCCTGACAAAATGTTCCAAACACACCCCATGCACAACTCCACCGGGGAAGGTGCCAGAAACGAGTTCTGTTGGTAGTTTTTACACTACCCCGGTAGGCAGCTGAAAGGCACCACAAAACTTGTTCTACCTGCTTTCTGGGCTGAGATGGGGAACAGCTGAATTTTGGACTCGGCTGGTGACAAAATGTTCCAAACACACCCCATGCACAGCTCCACCGGCAAAGGTGCCAGAAACGAGTTCTGTTGGTAGTTTTTACACTACCCCAGTAGGCAGCTGAAAGGCACCACAAAAGTTGTTCTACCTGCTTTCTGGGCTGAGATGGGGAATAGCTGAATTTTGGACTCGGCTGGTAACAAAATGTTCCAAACACACCCCATGCACAGCTCCACCGGCAAAGGTGCCAGAAACGAGTTCTGTTGGTAGTTTTTACACTACCCCGGTAGGCAGCTGAAAGGCACCACAAAACTTGTTGTACCTGCTTTCTGGGCTGAGATGGGGAACAGCTGAATTTTGGACTCGGCTGCTGACAAAATGTTCCAAACACACCCCATGCACAGCTCCACCGGCAAAGGTGCCAGAAACGAGTTCTGTTGGTAGTTTTTACAGTACCCCGGTAGGCAGCTGAAAGGCACCACAAAACTTGTTGTACCTGCTTTCTGGGCTTAGATGGGGAACAGCTGAATTTTGGACTCGGCTGGTGAAAAAATGTTCCAAACACACCCCATGCACACCTCCACCGGGGAAGGTGCCAGAAACGAGTTCTGTTGGTAGTTTTTACACTACCCCGGTAGGCAGCTGAAAGGCACCACAAAAGTTTTGCTACCTGCTTTCTGGGCTGAGATGGGGAATCGCTGAATTTTGGACTCGGCTGGTGAAAAAATGTTCCAAACACACCCCATGCACAGCTCCACCGGGGAAGGTGCCAGAAACGAGTTCTGTTGGTAGTTTTTACAGTACCCCGGTAGGCAAGAGAAAGGCACCACAAAACTTGTTCTACCTGCTTTCTGGGCTGAGATGGAGAATCGCTGAATTTTGGACTCGGCTCCTGACAAAATGTTCCAAACACACCCCATGCACAACTCCACCGGGGAAGGTGCCAGAAAGGAGTTCTGTTGGTAGTTTTTACACTACCCCGGTAGGCAGCTGAAAGGCACCACAAAACTTGTTCTACCTGCTATCTGGGCTGAGATGGGGAATCGCTGAATTTTGGACTCGGCTGGTGACAAAATGTTCCAAACACACCCCATGCACAACTCCTCCGGGGAAGGTGCCAGAAACGAGTTCTGTTGGTAGTTTTTACACTACCCCGGTAGGCAAGAGAAAGGCACTTCAAAACTTGTTCTACCTGCTTTCTGGGCTGAGATGGAGAATAGCTGAATTTTGGACTCGGCTGGTGACAAAATGTTCCAAACACACCCCATGCACAACTCCACCGGCAAAGGTGCCAGAAAGGAGTTCTGTTGGTAGTTTTTACACTACCCCGGTAGGCAGCTGAAAGGCACCACAAAACTTGTTGTACCTGCTTTCTGGGCTTAGATGGGGAACGGCTGAATTTTGGACTCGGCTGGTGACAAAATGTTCCAAACACACCCCATGCACAACTCCACCGGGGAAGGTGCCAGAAACGAGTTCTGTTGGTAGTTTTTACAGTACCCCAGTAGGCAGCTGAAAGGCACCACAAAAGTTGTTCTACCTGCTTTCTGGGCTGAGATGGGGAATCGCTGAATTTTGGACTCGGCTGGTAACAAAATGTTCCAAACACACCCCATGCACAGCTCCACCGGGGAAGGTGCCAGAAACGAGTTCTGTTGGTAGTTTTTACAGTACCCCGGTAGGCAAGATAATGGCACCACAAAACTTGTTCTACCTGCTTTCTGGGCTGAGATGGAGAATCGCTGAATTTTGGACTCGGCTCCTGACAAAATGTTCCAAACACACCCCATGCACAACTCCACCGGGGAAGGTGCCAGAAACGAGTTCTGTTGGTAGTTTTTACAGTACCCCGGTAGGCAGCTGAAAGGCACCACAAAACTTGTTCTACCTGCTTTCTGGGCTGAGATGGAGAATAGCTGAATTTTGGACTCGGCTGGTGACAAATTGTTCCAAACACACCCCATGCACAACTCCACCGGGGAAGGGGCCAGAAACGAGTTCTGTTGGTAGTTTTTACACTACCCCGGTAGGCAGCTGAAAGGCACCACAAAACTTGTTCTACCTGCTTTCTGGGCTGAGATGGAGAATAGCTGAATTTTGGACTCGGCTGGTGACAAATTGTTCCAAACACACCCCATGCACAACTCCACCGGGGAAGGGGCCAGAAACGAGTTCTGTTGGTAGTTTTTACACTACCCCGGTAGGCAGCTGAAAGGCACCACAAAAGTTTTTCTACCTGCTTTCTGGTCTGAGATGGGGATCAGCTGAATTTTGGACTCGGCTGCTGACAAAATGTTCCAAACACACCCCATGCACAACTCCACCGGGGAAGGTGCCAGAAACGAGTTCTGTTGGTAGTTTTTACAGTAGCCCGGTAGGCAGCTGAAAGGCACCACAAAACTTGTTCTACCTGCTTTCTGGGCTGAGATGGGGAACGGCTGAATTTTGGACTCGGCTGGTGACAAAATGTTCCAAACACACCCCATGCACACCTCCACCGGGGAAGGTGCCAGAAACGAGTTCTGTTGGTAGTTTTTACAGTACCCCGGTAGGCAGCTGAAAGGCACCACAAAACTTGTTGTACCTGCTTTCTGGGCTGAGATGAGGAACGGCTGAATTTTGGACTCGGCTGGTGAAAAAATGTTCCAAACACACCCCATGCACACCTCCACCGGGGAAGGTGCCAGAAACGAGTTCTGTTGGTAGTTTTTACACTACCCCGGTAGGCAGCTGAAAGGCACCACAAAAGTTTTGCTACCTGCTTTCTGGGCTGAGATGGGGAATCGCTGAGTTTTGGACTCGGCTTGTGAAAAAATGTTCCAAACACACCCCATGCACACCTCCACCGGGGAAGGTGCCAGAAACGAGTTCTGTTGGTAGTTTTTACAGTACCCCGGTAGGCAAGAGAAAGGCACCACAAAACTTGTTGTACCTGCTTTCTGGGCTGAGATGGAGAATCGCTGAATTTTGGACTCGGCTCCCGACAAAATGTTCCAAACACACCCCATGCACAACTCCACCGGGGAAGGTGCCAGAAAGGAGTTCTGTTGGTAGTTTTTACAGTACCCCGGTAGGCAGCTGAAAGGCACCACAAAACTTGTTCTACCTGCTTTCTGGGCTGAGATGGGGAACCGCTGAATTTTGGACTCGGCTGCTGACAAAATGTTCCAAACACACCCCATGCACAGCTCCACCGAGGAAGGTGCCAGAAACGAGTTCTGTTGGTAGTTTTTACAGTACCCCGGTAGGCAGCTGAAAGGCACCACAAAACTTGTTGTACCTGCTTTCTGGGCTGAGATGAGGAACGGCTGAATTTTGGACTCGGCTGGTGAAAAAATGTTCCAAACACACCCCATGCACACCTCCACCGGGGAAGGTGCCAGAAACGAGTTCTGTTGGTAGTTTTTACACTACCCCGGTAGGCAGCTGAAAGGCACCACAAAAGTTTTGCTACCTGCTTTCTGGGCTGAGATGGGGAATCGCTGAATTTTGGACTCGGCTGGTGACAAAATGTTCCAAACACACCCCATGCACACCTCCACCGGGGAAGGTGCCAGAAACGAGTTCTGTTGGTAGTTTTTACAGTACCCCGGTAGGCAGCTGAAAGGCACCACAAAACTTGTTGTACCTGCTTTCTGGGCAGAGATGGGGAACGGCTGAATTTTGGACTCGGCTCCTGACAAAATGTTCCAAACACACCCCATGCACAACTCCACCGGGGAAGGTGCCAGAAACGAGTTCTGTTGGTAGTTTTTACACTACCCCGGTAGGCAGCTGAAAGGCACCACAAAACTTGTTCTACCTGCTTTCTGGGCTGAGATGGATAATCGCTGAATTTTGGACTCGGCTCCTGACAAAATGTTCCAAACACACCCCATGCACAACTCCACCGGGGAAGGTGCCAGAAACGAGTTCTGTTGGTAGTTTTTACACTACCCCGGTAGGCAGCTGAAAGGCACCACAAAACTTGTTCTACCTGCTTTCTGGGCTTAGATAGGGAACAGCTGAATTTTGGACTCGGCTCGTGACAAAATGTTCCAAACACACCCCATGCACAGCTCCACCGGCAAAGGTGCCAGAAACGAGTTCTGTTGGTAGTTTTTACACTACCCCGGTAGGCAGCTGAAAGGCACCACAAAAGTTGTTCTACCTGCTTTCTGGGCTGAGATGGGGAATAGCTGAATTTTGGACTCGGCTCCTGACAAAATGTTCCAAACACACCCCATGCACAGCTCCACCGGGGAAGGTGCCAGAAACGAGTTCTGTTGGTA
The DNA here is from genome assembly GCF_023638135.1 of Falco biarmicus. Lineage (NCBI taxonomy): Eukaryota > Metazoa > Chordata > Aves > Falconiformes > Falconidae > Falco > Falco biarmicus. The sequence continues at coordinate 133,273 of NW_026611785.1, forward strand.
GTTTTTACACTACCCCGGTAGGCAGCTGAAAGGCACCACAAAACTTGTTGTACCTGCTTTCTGGGCTCAGATGGGGAACAGCTGAATTTTGGACTCGGCTGGTGACAAAATGTTCCAAACACACCCCATGCACAGCTCCACCGGCAAAGGTGCCAGAAACGAGTTCTGTTGGTAGTTTTTACAGTACCCCGGTAGGCAGCTGAAAGGCACCACAAAACTTGTTCTACCTGCTTTCTGGGCTGAGATGGGGAATCGCTGAATTTTGGACTCGGCTCCTGACAAAATGTTCCAAACACACCCCATGCACAACTCCACCGGCAAAGGTGCCAGAAACGAGTTCTGTTGGTAGTTTTTACACTACCCCAGTAGGCAGCTGAAAGGCACCACAAAACTTGTTCTACCTGCTTTCTGGGCAGAGATGGGGAACGGCTGAATTTTGGACTCGGCTGGTGACAAAATGTTCCAAACACACCCCATGCACAGCTCCACCGGGGAAGGTGCCAGAAACGAGTTCTGTTGGTAGTTTTTACAGTACCCCGGTAGGCAGCTGAAAGGCACCACAAAAGTTTTGCTACCTGCTTTCTGGGCTGAGATGGGGAATCGCTGAATTTTGGACTCGGCTGCTGACAAAATGTTCCAAACACACCCCATGCACAGCCCCACCGGGGAAGGTGCCAGAAACGAGTTCTGTTGGTAGTTTTTTACAGTACCCCGGTAGGCAAGAGAAAGGCACCACAAAACTTGTTCTACCTGCTTTCTGGGCTGAGATGGAGAATCGCTGAATTTTGGACTCGGCTCCTGACAAAATGTTCCAAACACACCCCATGCACAACTCCACCGGGGAAGGTGCCAGAAAGGAGTTCTGTTGGTAGTTTTTACAGTACCCCGGTAGGCAGCTGAAAGGCACCACAAAACTTGTTGTACCTGCTTTCTGGGCTGAGATGGAGAATCGCTGAATTTTGGACTCGGCTGGTGACAAAATGTTCCAAACACACCCCATGCACAACTCCACCGGGGAAGGTGCCAGAAACGAGTTCTGTTGGTAGTTTTTACACTACCCCCGGTAGGCAGCTGAAAGGCACCACAAAAACTTGTTCTACCTGCTTTCTGGGCTGAGATGGGGAATCGCTGAATTTTGGACTCGGCTGCTGACAAAATGTTCCAAACACACCCCATGCACAACTCCTCCGGGGAAGGTGCCAGAAACGAGTTCTGTTGGTAGTTTTTTACACTACCCCGGTAGGCAGCTGAAAGGCACTACAAAACTTGCTCTACCTGCTTTCTGGGCTGAGATGGAGAATAGCTGAATTTTGGACTCGGCTGGTAACAAAATGTTCCAAACACACCCCATGCACAACTCCACCGGGGAAGGGGCCAGAAACGAGTTCTTTTGGTAGTTTTTACACTACCCCGGTAGGCAGCTGAAAGGCACCACAAAAGTTTTTCTACCTGCTTTCTGGTCTGAGATGGGGATCAGCTGAATTTTGGACTCGGCTGCTGACAAAATGTTCCAAACACACCCCATGCACAACTCCACCGGGGAAGGTGCCAGAAACGAGTTCTGTTGGTAGTTTTTACACTACCCCGGTAGGCAGCTGAAAGGCACCACAAAACTTGTTGTACCTGCTTTCTGGGCAGAGATGGGGAACGGCTGAATTTTGGACTCGGCTGCTGACAAAATGTTCCAAACACACCCCATGCACAGCTCCACCGGCAAAGGTGCCAGAAACGAGTTCTGTTGGTAGTTTTTACACTACCCCGGTAGGCAGCTGAAAGGCACCACAAAACTTGTTGTACCTGCTTTCTGGGCTGAGATGGAGAATCGCTGAATTTTGGACTCGGCTGGTGAAAAAATGTTCCAAACACACCCCATGCACAACTCCACCGAGGAAGGTGCCAGAAACAAGTTCTGTTGGTAGTTTTTACAGTACCCCGGTAGGCAGCTGAAAGGCACCACAAAACTTGTTGTACCTGCTTTCTGGGCTGAGATGGGGAACAGCTGAATTTTGGACTCGGCTGGTGACAAAATGTTCCAAACACACCCCATGCACAACTCCACCGGGGAAGGTGCCAGAAACGAGTTCTGTTGGTAGTTTTTTACACTACCCCGGTAGGCAGCTGAAAGGCACCACAAAAGTTGTTCTACCTGCTTTCTGGGCTGAGATGGGGAATAGCTGAATTTTGGACTCGGCTGGTAACAAAATGTTCCAAACACACCCCATGCACAGCTCCACCGGGGAAGGTGCCAGAAACGAGTTCTGTTGGTAGTTTTTTACAGTACCCCGGTAGGCAAGAGAAAGGCACCACAAAACTTGTTCTACCTGCTTTCTGGGCTGAGATGGAGAATCGCTGAATTTTGGACTCGGCTCCTGACAAAATGTTCCAAACACACCCCATGCACAACTCCACCGGGGAAGGTGCCAGAAAGGAGTTCTGTTCGTAGTTTTTACAGTACCCCGGTAGGCAGCTGAAAGGCACCACAAAACTTGTTGTACCTGCTTTCTGGGCTGAGATGGAGAATCGCTGAATTTTGGACTCGGCTGGTGACAAAATGTTCCAAACACACCCCATGCACACCTCCACCGGGGAAGGTGCCAGAAACGAGTTCTGTTGGTAGTTTTTACACTACCCCGGTAGGCAGCTGAAAGGCACCACAAAACTTGTTGTACCTGCTTTCTGGGCTGAGATGGAGAATCGCTGAATTTTGGACTCGGCTGGTGACAAAATGTTCCAAACACACCCCATGCACAACTCCACCGAGGAAGGTGCCAGAAACAAGTTCTGTTGGTAGTTTTTACAGTACCCCGGTAGGCAGCTGAAAGGCACCACAAAACTTGTTGTACCTGCTTTCTGGGCAGAGATGGGGAACGGCTGAATTTTGGACTCGGCTGGTGACGAAATGTTCCAAACACACCCCATGCACAACTCCACCGGGGAAGGTGCCAGAAACGAGTTCTGTTGGTAGTTTTTACACTACCCCGGTAGGCAGCTGAAAGGCACCACAAAACTTGTTCTACCTGCTTTCTGGGCTGAGATGGGGAATCGCTGAATTTTGGACTCGGCTGGTAACAAAATGTTCCAAACACACCCCATGCACAGCTCCACCGGGGAAGGTGCCAGAAACGAGTTCTCTTGGTAGTTTTTACAGTACCCCGGTAGGCAAGAGAAAGGCACCACAAAACTTGTTCTACCTGCTTTCTGGGCTGAGATGGAGAATCGCTGAATTTTGGACTCGGCTCCTGACAAAATGTTCCAAACACACCCCATGCACAACTCCACCGGGGAAGGTGCCAGAAAGGAGTTCTGTTGGTAGTTTTTACAGTACCCCGGTAGGCAGCTGAAAGGCACTACAAAACTTGTTGTACCTGCTTTCTGGGCTGAGATGGAGAATCGCTGAATTTTGGACTCGGCTGGTGACAAAATGTTCCAAACACACCCCATGCACAACTCCACCGGGGAAGGTGCCAGAAACGAGTTCTGTTGGTAGTTTTTACAGTACCCCGGTAGGCAGCTGAAAGGCACCACAAAACTTGTTCTACCTGCTTTCTGGGCTGAGATGGGGAATCGCTGAATTTTGGACTCGGCTGCTGACAAAATGTTCCAAACACACCCCATGAACAACTCCTCCGGGGAAGGTGCCAGAAACGAGTTCTGTTGGTAGTTTTTACACTACCCCGGTAGGCAGCTGAAAGGCACTACAAACCTTGTTCTACCTGCTTTCTGGGCTGAGATGGAGAATAGCTGAATTTTGGACTCAGCTGGTGACAAAATGTTCCAAACACACCCCATGCACAACTCCACCGAGGAAGGTGCCAGAAACAAGTTCTGTTGGTAGTTTTTACAGTACCCCGGTAGGCAGCTGAAAGGCACCACAAAACTTGTTCTACCTGCTTTCTGGGCAGAGATGGGGAACAGCTGAATTTTGGACTCGGCTGGTGACAAAATGTTCCAAACACACCCCATGCACAACTCCACCGGGGAAGGTGCCAGAAACGAGTTCTGTTGGTAGTTTTTACACTACCCCGGTAGGCAGCTGAAAGGCACCACAAAAGTTGTTCTACCTGCTTTCTGGGCTGAGATGGGGAATAGCTGAATTTTGGACTCGGCTGGTAACAAAATGTTCCAAACACACCCCATGCACAGCTCCACCGGGGAAGGTGCCAGAAACGAGTTCTGTTGGTAGTTTTTACAGTACCCCGGTAGGCAAGAGAAAGGCACCACAAAACTTGTTCTACCTGCTTTCTGGGCTGAGATGGAGAATCGCTGAATTTTGGACTCGGCTCCTGACAAAATGTTCCAAACACACCCCATGCACAACTCCACCGGCAAAGGTGCCAGAAACGAGTTCTGTTGGTAGTTTTTACAGTACCCCGGTAGGCAGCTGAAAGGCACTACAAACCTTGTTCTACCTGCTTTCTGGGCTGAGATGGAGAATAGCTGAATTTTGGACTCAGCTGGTGACAAAATGTTCCAAACACACCCCATGCACAACTCCACCGAGGAAGGTGCCAGAAACAAGTTCTGTTGGTAGTTTTTACAGTACCCCGGTAGGCAGCTGAAAGGCACCACAAAACTTGTTCTACCTGCTTTCTGGGCAGAGATGGGGAACAGCTGAATTTTGGACTCGGCTGGTGACAAAATGTTCCAAACACACCCCATGCACAACTCCACCGGGGAAGGTGCCAGAAACGAGTTCTGTTGGTAGTTTTTACACTACCCCGGTAGGCAGCTGAAAGGCACCACAAAAGTTGTTCTACCTGCTTTCTGGGCTGAGATGGGGAATAGCTGAATTTTGGACTCGGCTGGTAACAAAATGTTCCAAACACACCCCATGCACAGCTCCACCGGGGAAGGTGCCAGAAACGAGTTCTGTTGGTAGTTTTTACAGTACCCCGGTAGGCAAGAGAAAGGCACCACAAAACTTGTTCTACCTGCTTTCTGGGCTGAGATGGAGAATCGCTGAATTTTGGACTCGGCTCCTGACAAAATGTTCCAAACACACCCCATGCACAACTCCACCGGCAAAGGTGCCAGAAACGAGTTCTGTTGGTAGTTTTTACAGTACCCCGGTAGGCAGCTGAAAGGCACCACAAAACTTGTTGTACCTGCTTTCTGGGCTGAGATGGGGAACGGCTGAATTTTGGACTCGGCTGGTGACAAAATGTTCCAAACACACCCCATGCACAACTCCACCGGGGAAGGTGCCAGAAACGAGTTCTGTTGGTAGTTTTTACACTACCCCGGTAGGCAGCTGAAAGGCACCACAAAACTTGTTCTACCTGCTTTCTGGGCTGAGATGGGGAACGGCTGAATTTTGGACTCGGCTGGTGACAAAATGTTCCAAACACACCCCATGCACAACTCCACCGGGGAAGGTGCCAGAAACGAGTTCTGTTGGTAGTTTTAACACTACCCCGGTAGGCAGCTGAAAGGCACCACAAAACTTGTTCTACCTGCTTTCTGGGCTGAGATGGGGAACAGCTGAATTTTGGACTCGGCTGGTGACAAAATGTTCCAAACACACCCCATGCACAGCTCCACCGGCAAAGGTGCCAGAAACGAGTTCTGTTGGTAGTTTTTACACTACCCCGGTAGGCAGCTGAAAGGCACCACAAAACTTGTTCTACCTGCTTTCTGGGCTGAGATGGGGAATCGCTGAATTTTGGACTCGGCTGCTGACAAAATGTTCCAAACACACCCCATGCACAACTCCTCCGGGGAAGGTGCCAGAAACGAGTTCTGTTGGTAGTTTTTACACTACCCCGGTAGGCAGCTGAAAGGCACTACAAAACTTGCTCTACCTGCTTTCTGGGCTGAGATGGAGAATAGCTGAATTTTGGACTCGGCTCCTGACAAAATGTTCCAAACACACCCCATGCACACCTCCACCGGGGAAGGTGCCAGAAACGAGTTCTGTTGGTAGTTTTTACAGTACCCCGGTAGGCAGCTGAAAGGCACCACAAAACTTGTTCTACCTGCTTTCTGGGCTGAGATGAGGAACGGCTGAATTTTGGACTCGGCTGGTGACAAAATGTTCCAAACACACCCCATGCACAACTCCACCGGGGAAGGTGCCAGAAACGAGTTCTGTTGGTAGTTTTTACACTACCCCGGTAGGCAGCTGAAAGGCACCACAAAACTTGTTCTACCTGCTTTCTGGGCTGAGATGGGGAACGGCTGAATTTTGGACTCGGCTGGTAACAAAATGTTCCAAACACACCCCATGCACAACTCCACCGGGGAAGGTGCCAGAAACGAGTTCTGTTGGTAGTTTTAACACTACCCCGGTAGGCAGCTGAAAGGCACCACAAAACTTGTTGTACCTGCTTTCTGGGCTGAGATGGGGAACGGCTGAATTTTGGACTCGGCTGGTGACAAAATGTTCCAAACACACCCCATGCACAGGTCCACCGGCAAAGGTGCCAGAAACGAGTTCTGTTGGTAGTTTTTACACTACCCCGGTAGGCAGCTGAAAGGCACCACAAAACTTGTTCTACCTGCTTTCTGGGCTGAGATGGGGAACAGCTGAATTTTGGACTCGGCTGGTGACAAATTGTTCCAAACACACCCCATGCACAGCTCCACCGGCAAAGGTGCCAGAAACGAGTTCTGTTGGTAGTTTTTACACTACCCCGGTAGGCAGCTGAAAGGCACCACAAAACTTGTTCTACCTGCTTTCTGGGCTGAGATGGGGAATCGCTGAATTTTGGACTCGGCTGCTGACAAAATGTTCCAAACACACCCCATGCACAACTCCTCCGGCAAAGGTGCCAGAAACGAGTTCTGTTGGTAGTTTTTACACTACCCCGGTAGGCAAGAGAAAGGCACTACAAAACTTGTTCTACCTGCTTTCTGGGCTGAGATGGAGAATAGCTGAATTTTGGACTCGGCTGGTGACAAATTGTTCCAAACACACCCCATGCACAACTCCACCGGGGAAGGGGCCAGAAACGAGTTCTGTTGGTAGTTTTTACAGTACCCCGGTAGGCAGCTGAAAGGCACCACAAAAGTTTTTCTACCTGCTTTCTGGTCTGAGATGGGGATCAGCTGAATTTTGGACTCGGCTGGTGACAAAATGTTCCAAACACACCCCATGCACAACTCCACCGGGGAAGGTGCCAGAAACGAGTTCTGTTGGTAGTTTTTACACTACCCCGGTAGGCAGCTGAAAGGCACCACAAAAGTTTTTCTACCTGCTTTCTGGTCTGAGATGGGGATCAGCTGAATTTTGGACTCGGCTGCTGACAAAATGTTCCAAACACACCCCATGCACAACTCCACCGGGGAAGGTGCCAGAAACGAGTTCTGTTGGTAGTTTTTACACTACCCCGGTAGGCAGCTGAAAGGCACCACAAAACTTGTTGTACCTGCTTTCTGGGCAGAGATGGGGAACGGCTGAATTTTGGACTCGGCTGGTGAAAAAATGTTCCAAACACACCCCATGCACAGCTCCACCGGCAAAGGTGCCAGAAACGAGTTCTGTTGGTAGTTTTTACACTACCCCGGTAGGCAGCTGAAAGGCACCACAAAACTTGTTGTACCTGCTTTCTGGGCTGAGATGGAGAATCGCTGAATTTTGGACTCGGCTGGTGAAAAAATGTTCCAAACACACCCCATGCACAACTCCACCGAGGAAGGTGCCAGAAACAAGTTCTGTTGGTAGTTTTTACAGTACCCCGGTAGGCAGCTGAAAGGCACCACAAAACTTGTTGTACCTGCTTTCTGGGCAGAGATGGGGAACGGCTGAATTTTGGACTCGGCTGGTAACAAAATGTTCCAAACACACCCCATGCACAACTCCACCGGGGAAGGTGCCAGAAACGAGTTCTGTTGGTAGTTTTTACACTACCCCGGTAGGCAGCTGAAAGGCACCACAAAACTTGTTCTACCTGCTTTCTGGGCTGAGATGGGGAATCGCTGAATTTTGGACTCGGCTGGTGACAAATTGTTCCAAACACACCCCATGCACAACTCCTCCGGGGAAGGTGCCAGAAACGAGTTCTGTTGGTAGTTTTTACACTACCCCGGTAGGCAGCTGAAAGGCACCACAAAAGTTTTTCTACCTGCTTTCTGGGCTGAGATGGGGATCAGCTGAATTTTGGACTCGGCTGGTGACAAAATGTTCCAAACACACCCCATGCACAACTCCACCGGGGAAGGTGCCAGAAACGAGTTCTGTTGGTAGTTTTTACACTACCCCGGTAGGCAGCTGAAAGGCACCACAAAACTTGTTCTACCTGCTTTCTGGGCTGAGATGGGGAACAGCTGAATTTTGGACTCGGCTGGTGACAAAATGTTCCAAACACACCCCATGCACAGCTCCACCGGCAAAGGTGCCAGAAACGAGTTCTGTTGGTAGTTTTTACACTACCCCGGTAGGCAGCTGAAAGGCACCACAAAACTTGTTCTACCTGCTTTCTGGGCTGAGATGGGGAATCGCTGAATTTTGGACTCGGCTGCTGACAAAATGTTCCAAACACACCCCATGCACAACTCCTCCGGCAAAGGTGCCAGAAACGAGTTCTGTTGGTAGTTTTTACACTACCCCGGTAGGCAAGAGAAAGGCACTACAAAACTTGTTCTACCTGCTTTCTGGGCTGAGATGGAGAATAGCTGAATTTTGGACTCGGCTGGTGACAAATTGTTCCAAACACACCCCATGCACAACTCCACCGGGGAAGGGGCCAGAAACGAGTTCTGTTGGTAGTTTTTACAGTACCCCGGTAGGCAGCTGAAAGGCACCACAAAAGTTTTTCTACCTGCTTTCTGGTCTGAGATGGGGATCAGCTGAATTTTGGACTCGGCTGGTGACAAAATGTTCCAAACACACCCCATGCACAACTCCACCGGGGAAGGTGCCAGAAACGAGTTCTGTTGGTAGTTTTTACACTACCCCGGTAGGCAGCTGAAAGGCACCACAAAAGTTTTTCTACCTGCTTTCTGGTCTAAGATGGGGATCAGCTGAATTTTGGACTCGGCTGCTGACAAAATGTTCCAAACACACCCCATGCACAACTCCACCGGGGAAGGTGCCAGAAACGAGTTCTGTTGGTAGTTTTTACACTACCCCGGTAGGCAGCTGAAAGGCACCACAAAACTTGTTGTACCTGCTTTCTGGGCAGAGATGGGGAACGGCTGAATTTTGGACTCGGCTGGTGAAAAAATGTTCCAAACACACCCCATGCACAGCTCCACCGGCAAAGGTGCCAGAAACGAGTTCTGTTGGTAGTTTTTACACTACCCCGGTAGGCAGCTGAAAGGCACCACAAAACTTGTTGTACCTGCTTTCTGGGCTGAGATGGAGAATCGCTGAATTTTGGACTCGGCTGGTGAAAAAATGTTCCAAACACACCCCATGCACACCTCCACCGGGGAAGGTGCCAGAAACGAGTTCTGTTGGTAGTTTTTACAGTACCCCGGTAGGCAGCTGAAAGGCACCACAAAACTTGTTGTACCTGCTTTCTGGGCAGAGATGGGGAACAGCTGAATTTTGGACTCGGCTGGTGACAAAATGTTCCAAACACACCCCATGCACAACTCCACCGGGGAAGGTGCCAGAAACGAGTTCTGTTGGTAGTTTTTACACTACCCCGGTAGGCAGCTGAAAGGCACCACAAAAGTTGTTCTACCTGCTTTCTGGGCTGAGATGGGGAATAGCTGAATTTTGGACTCGGCTGGTAACAAAATGTTCCAAACACACCCCATGCACAGCTCCACCGGGGAAGGTGCCAGAAACGAGTTCTGTTGGTAGTTTTTACAGTACCCCGGTAGGCAAGAGAAAGGCACCACAAAACTTGTTCTACCTGCTTTCTGGGCTGAGATGGAGAATCGCTGAATTTTGGACTCGGCTCCTGACAAAATGTTCCAAACACACCCCATGCACAACTCCACCGGGGAAGGTGCCAGAAAGGAGTTCTGTTCGTAGTTTTTACAGTACCCCGGTAGGCAGCTGAAAGGCACCACAAAACTTGTTGTACCTGCTTTCTGGGCTGAGATGGAGAATCGCTGAATTTTGGACTCGGCTGGTGACAAAATGTTCCAAACACACCCCATGCACACCTCCACCGGGGAAGGTGCCAGAAACGAGTTCTGTTGGTAGTTTTTACACTACCCCGGTAGGCAGCTGAAAGGCACCACAAAACTTGTTGTACCTGCTTTCTGGGCTGAGATGGAGAATCGCTGAATTTTGGACTCGGCTGGTGACAAAATGTTCCAAACACACCCCATGCACAACTCCACCGAGGAAGGTGCCAGAAACAAGTTCTGTTGGTAGTTTTTACAGTACCCCGGTAGGCAGCTGAAAGGCACCACAAAACTTGTTGTACCTGCTTTCTGGGCAGAGATGGGGAACGGCTGAATTTTGGACTCGGCTGGTGACGAAATGTTCCAAACACACCCCATGCACACCTCCACCGGGGAAGGTGCCAGAAACGAGTTCTGTTGGTAGTTTTTACACTACCCCGGTAGGCAGCTGAAAGGCACCACAAAACTTGTTCTACCTGCTTTCTGGGCTGAGATGGGGAATCGCTGAATTTTGGACTCGGCTGGTAACAAAATGTTCCAAACACACCCCATGCACAGCTCCACCGGGGAAGGTGCCAGAAACGAGTTCTCTTGGTAGTTTTTACAGTACCCCGGTAGGCAAGAGAAAGGCACCACAAAACTTGTTCTACCTGCTTTCTGGGCTGAGATGGGGAATCGCTGAATTTTGGACTCGGCTGGTGACAAAATGTTCCAAACACACCCCATGCACAACTCCACCGGGGAAGGTGCCAGAAACAAGTTCTGTTGGTAGTTTTTACAGTACCCCGGTAGGCAGCTGAAAGGCACCACAAAACTTGTTCTACCTGCTTTCTGGGCAGAGATGGGGAACAGCTGAATTTTGGACTCGGCTGGTGACAAAATGTTCCAAACACACCCCATGCACAACTCCACCGGGGAAGGTGCCAGAAACGAGTTCTGTTGGTAGTTTTTACACTACCCCGGTAGGCAGCTGAAAGGCACCACAAAAGTTGTTCTACCTGCTTTCTGGGCTGAGATGGGGAATAGCTGAATTTTGGACTCGGCTGGTAACAAAATGTTCCAAACACACCCCATGCACAGCTCCACCGGGGAAGGTGCCAGAAACGAGTTCTGTTGGTAGTTTTTACAGTACCCCGGTAGGCAAGAGAAAGGCACCACAAAACTTGTTCTACCTGCTTTCTGGGCTGAGATGGAGAATCGCTGAATTTTGGACTCGGCTCCTGACAAAATGTTCCAAACACACCCCATGCACAACTCCACCGGCAAAGGTGCCAGAAACGAGTTCTGTTGGTAGTTTTTACAGTACCCCGGGTAGGCAGCTGAAAGGCACTACAAACCTTGTTCTACCTGCTTTCTGGGCTGAGATGGAGAATAGCTGAATTTTGGACTCAGCTGGTGACAAAATGTTCCAAACACACCCCATGCACAACTCCACCGAGGAAGGTGCCAGAAACAAGTTCTGTTGGTAGTTTTTACAGTACCCCGGTAGGCAGCTGAAAGGCACCACAAAACTTGTTCTACCTGCTTTCTGGGCAGAGATGGGGAACAGCTGAATTTTGGACTCGGCTGGTGACAAAATGTTCCAAACACACCCCATGCACAACTCCACCGGGGAAGGTGCCAGAAACGAGTTCTGTTGGTAGTTTTTACACTACCCCGGTAGGCAGCTGAAAGGCACCACAAAAGTTGTTCTACCTGCTTTCTGGGCTGAGATGGGGAATAGCTGAATTTTGGACTCGGCTGGTAACAAAATGTTCCAAACACACCCCATGCACAGCTCCACCGGGGAAGGTGCCAGAAACGAGTTCTGTTGGTAGTTTTTACAGTACCCCGGTAGGCAAGAGAAAGGCACCACAAAACTTGTTCTACCTGCTTTCTGGGCTGAGATGGAGAATCGCTGAATTTTGGACTCGGCTCCTGACAAAATGTTCCAAACACACCCCATGCACAACTCCACCGGCAAAGGTGCCAGAAACGAGTTCTGTTGGTAGTTTTTACAGTACCCCGGTAGGCAGCTGAAAGGCACCACAAAACTTGTTGTACCTGCTTTCTGGGCTGAGATGGGGAACGGCTGAATTTTGGACTCGGCTGGTGACAAAATGTTCCAAACACACCCCATGCACAACTCCACCGGGGAAGGTGCCAGAAACGAGTTCTGTTGGTAGTTTTTACACTACCCCGGTAGGCAGCTGAAAGGCACCACAAAACTTGTTCTACCTGCTTTCTGGGCTGAGATGGGGAACGGCTGAATTTTGGACTCGGCTGGTGACAAAATGTTCCAAACACACCCCATGCACAACTCCACCGGGGAAGGTGCCAGAAACGAGTTCTGTTGGTAGTTTTAACACTACCCCGGTAGGCAGCTGAAAGGCACCACAAAACTTGTTCTACCTGCTTTCTGGGCTGAGATGGGGAACAGCTGAATTTTGGACTCGGCTGGTGACAAAATGTTCCAAACACACCCCATGCACAGCTCCACCGGCAAAGGTGCCAGAAACGAGTTCTGTTGGTAGTTTTTACACTACCCCGGTAGGCAGCTGAAAGGCACCACAAAACTTGTTCTACCTGCTTTCTGGGCTGAGATGGGGAATCGCTGAATTTTGGACTCGGCTGCTGACAAAATGTTCCAAACACACCCCATGCACAACTCCTCCGGGGAAGGTGCCAGAAACGAGTTCTGTTGGTAGTTTTTACACTACCCCGGTAGGCAGCTGAAAGGCACTACAAAACTTGCTCTACCTGCTTTCTGGGCTGAGATGGAGAATAGCTGAATTTTGGACTCGGCTCCTGACAAAATGTTCCAAACACACCCCATGCACACCTCCACCGGGGAAGGTGCCAGAAACGAGTTCTGTTGGTAGTTTTTACAGTACCCCGGTAGGCAGCTGAAAGGCACCACAAAACTTGTTCTACCTGCTTTCTGGGCTGAGATGAGGAACGGCTGAATTTTGGACTCGGCTGGTGACAAAATGTTCCAAACACACCCCATGCACAACTCCACCGGGGAAGGTGCCAGAAACGAGTTCTGTTGGTAGTTTTTACACTACCCCGGTAGGCAGCTGAAAGGCACCACAAAACTTGTTCTACCTGCTTTCTGGGCTGAGATGGGGAACGGCTGAATTTTGGACTCGGCTGGTAACAAAATGTTCCAAACACACCCCATGCACAACTCCACCGGGGAAGGTGCCAGAAACGAGTTCTGTTGGTAGTTTTAACACTACCCCGGTAGGCAGCTGAAAGGCACCACAAAACTTGTTGTACCTGCTTTCTGGGCTGAGATGGGGAACGGCTGAATTTTGGACTCGGCTGGTGACAAAATGTTCCAAACACACCCCATGCACAGGTCCACCGGCAAAGGTGCCAGAAACGAGTTCTGTTGGTAGTTTTTACACTACCCCGGTAGGCAGCTGAAAGGCACCACAAAACTTGTTCTACCTGCTTTCTGGGCTGAGATGGGGAACAGCTGAATTTTGGACTCGGCTGGTGACAAATTGTTCCAAACACACCCCATGCACAGCTCCACCGGCAAAGGTGCCAGAAACGAGTTCTGTTGGTAGTTTTTACACTACCCCGGTAGGCAGCTGAAAGGCACCACAAAACTTGTTCTACCTGCTTTCTGGGCTGAGATGGGGAATCGCTGAATTTTGGACTCGGCTGGTAACAAAATGTTCCAAACACACCCCATGCACAGCTCCACCGGGGAAGGTGCCAGAAACGAGTTCTGTTGGTAGTTTTTACACTACCCCGGTAGGCAAGAGAAAGGCACTACAAAACTTGTTCTACCTGCTTTCTGGGCTGAGATGGAGAATAGCTGAATTTTGGACTCGGCTGGTGACAAATTGTTCCAAACACACCCCATGCACAACTCCACCGGGGAAGGGGCCAGAAACGAGTTCTGTTGGTAGTTTTTACAGTACCCCGGTAGGCAGCTGAAAGGCACCACAAAAGTTTTTCTACCTGCTTTCTGGTCTGAGATGGGGATCAGCTGAATTTTGGACTCGGCTGGTGACAAAATGTTCCAAACACACCCCATGCACAACTCCACCGGGGAAGGTGCCAGAAACGAGTTCTGTTGGTAGTTTTTACACTACCCCGGTAGGCAGCTGAAAGGCACCACAAAAGTTTTTCTACCTGCTTTCTGGTCTGAGATGGGGATCAGCTGAATTTTGGACTCGGCTGCTGACAAAATGTTCCAAACACACCCCATGCACAACTCCACCGGGGAAGGTGCCAGAAACGAGTTCTGTTGGTAGTTTTTACACTACCCCGGTAGGCAGCTGAAAGGCACCACAAAACTTGTTGTACCTGCTTTCTGGGCAGAGATGGGGAACGGCTGAATTTTGGACTCGGCTGGTGAAAAAATGTTCCAAACACACCCCATGCACAGCTCCACCGGCAAAGGTGCCAGAAACGAGTTCTGTTGGTAGTTTTTACACTACCCCGGTAGGCAGCTGAAAGGCACCACAAAACTTGTTGTACCTGCTTTCTGGGCTGAGATGGAGAATCGCTGAATTTTGGACTCGGCTGGTGAAAAAATGTTCCAAACACACCCCATGCACAACTCCACCGAGGAAGGTGCCAGAAACAAGTTCTGTTGGTAGTTTTTACAGTACCCCGGTAGGCAGCTGAAAGGCACCACAAAACTTGTTGTACCTGCTTTCTGGGCAGAGATGGGGAACGGCTGAATTTTGGACTCGGCTGGTAACAAAATGTTCCAAACACACCCCATGCACAACTCCACCGGGGAAGGTGCCAGAAACGAGTTCTGTTGGTAGTTTTTACACTACCCCGGTAGGCAGCTGAAAGGCACCACAAAACTTGTTCTACCTGCTTTCTGGGCTGAGATGGGGAATCGCTGAATTTTGGACTCGGCTGGTGACAAATTGTTCCAAACACACCCCATGCACAACTCCTCCGGGGAAGGTGCCAGAAACGAGTTCTGTTGGTAGTTTTTACACTACCCCGGTAGGCAGCTGAAAGGCACCACAAAAGTTTTTCTACCTGCTTTCTGGGCTGAGATGGGGATCAGCTGAATTTTGGACTCGGCTGGTGACAAAATGTTCCAAACACACCCCATGCACAACTCCACCGGGGAAGGTGCCAGAAACGAGTTCTGTTGGTAGTTTTTACACTACCCCGGTAGGCAGCTGAAAGGCACCACAAAAGTTTTTCTACCTGCTTTCTGGTCTGAGATGGGGATCAGCTGAATTTTGGACTCGGCTGCTGACAAAATGTTCCAAACACACCCCATGCACAACTCCACCGGGGAAGGTGCCAGAAACGAGTTCTGTTGGTAGTTTTTACACTACCCCGGTAGGCAGCTGAAAGGCACCACAAAACTTGTTGTACCTGCTTTCTGGGCAGAGATGGGGAACGGCTGAATTTTGGACTCGGCTGGTGAAAAAATGTTCCAAACACACCCCATGCACAGCTCCACCGGCAAAGGTGCCAGAAACGAGTTCTGTTGGTAGTTTTTACACTACCCCGGTAGGCAGCTGAAAGGCACCACAAAACTTGTTGTACCTGCTTTCTGGGCTGAGATGGAGAATCGCTGAATTTTGGACTCGGCTGGTGAAAAAATGTTCCAAACACACCCCATGCACAACTCCACCGAGGAAGGTGCCAGAAACAAGTTCTGTTGGTAGTTTTTACAGTACCCCGGTAGGCAGCTGAAAGGCACCACAAAACTTGTTGTACCTGCTTTCTGGGCAGAGATGGGGAACGGCTGAATTTTGGACTCGGCTGGTAACAAAATGTTCCAAACACACCCCATGCACAACTCCACCGGGGAAGGTGCCAGAAACGAGTTCTGTTGGTAGTTTTTACACTACCCCGGTAGGCAGCTGAAAGGCACCACAAAACTTGTTCTACCTGCTTTCTGGGCTGAGATGGGGAATCGCTGAATTTTGGACTCGGCTGGTGACAAATTGTTCCAAACACACCCCATGCACAACTCCTCCGGGGAAGGTGCCAGAAACGAGTTCTGTTGGTAGTTTTTACACTACCCCGGTAGGCAGCTGAAAGGCACCACAAAAGTTTTTCTACCTGCTTTCTGGGCTGAGATGGGGATCAGCTGAATTTTGGACTCGGCTGGTGACAAAATGTTCCAAACACACCCCATGCACAACTCCACCGGGGAAGGTGCCAGAAACGAGTTCTGTTGGTAGTTTTTACACTACCCCGGTAGGCAGCTGAAAGGCACCACAAAACTTGTTCTACCTGCTTTCTGGGCTGAGATGGGGAACAGCTGAATTTTGGACTCGGCTGGTGACAAAATGTTCCAAACACACCCCATGCACAGCTCCACCGGCAAAGGTGCCAGAAACGAGTTCTGTTGGTAGTTTTTACACTACCCCGGTAGGCAGCTGAAAGGCACCACAAAACTTGTTCTACCTGCTTTCTGGGCTGAGATGGGGAATCGCTGAATTTTGGACTCGGCTGCTGACAAAATGTTCCAAACACACCCCATGCACAACTCCTCCGGCAAAGGTGCCAGAAACGAGTTCTGTTGGTAGTTTTTACACTACCCCGGTAGGCAAGAGAAAGGCACTACAAAACTTGTTCTACCTGCTTTCTGGGCTGAGATGGAGAATAGCTGAATTTTGGACTCGGCTGGTGACAAATTGTTCCAAACACACCCCATGCACAACTCCACCGGGGAAGGGGCCAGAAACGAGTTCTGTTGGTAGTTTTTACAGTACCCCGGTAGGCAGCTGAAAGGCACCACAAAAGTTTTTCTACCTGCTTTCTGGTCTGAGATGGGGATCAGCTGAATTTTGGACTCGGCTGGTGACAAAATGTTCCAAACACACCCCATGCACAACTCCACCGGGGAAGGTGCCAGAAACGAGTTCTGTTGGTAGTTTTTACACTACCCCGGTAGGCAGCTGAAAGGCACCACAAAAGTTTTTCTACCTGCTTTCTGGTCTAAGATGGGGATCAGCTGAATTTTGGACTCGGCTGCTGACAAAATGTTCCAAACACACCCCATGCACAACTCCACCGGGGAAGGTGCCAGAAACGAGTTCTGTTGGTAGTTTTTACACTACCCCGGTAGGCAGCTGAAAGGCACCACAAAACTTGTTGTACCTGCTTTCTGGGCAGAGATGGGGAACGGCTGAATTTTGGACTCGGCTGGTGAAAAAATGTTCCAAACACACCCCATGCACAGCTCCACCGGCAAAGGTGCCAGAAACGAGTTCTGTTGGTAGTTTTTACACTACCCCGGTAGGCAGCTGAAAGGCACCACAAAACTTGTTGTACCTGCTTTCTGGGCTGAGATGGAGAATCGCTGAATTTTGGACTCGGCTGGTGAAAAAATGTTCCAAACACACCCCATGCACACCTCCACCGGGGAAGGTGCCAGAAACGAGTTCTGTTGGTAGTTTTTACAGTACCCCGGTAGGCAGCTGAAAGGCACCACAAAACTTGTTGTACCTGCTTTCTGGGCAGAGATGGGGAACAGCTGAATTTTGGACTCGGCTGGTGACAAAATGTTCCAAACACACCCCATGCACAACTCCACCGGGGAAGGTGCCAGAAACGAGTTCTGTTGGTAGTTTTTACACTACCCCGGTAGGCAGCTGAAAGGCACCACAAAAGTTGTTCTACCTGCTTTCTGGGCTGAGATGGGGAATAGCTGAATTTTGGACTCGGCTGGTAACAAAATGTTCCAAACACACCCCATGCACAGCTCCACCGGGGAAGGTGCCAGAAACGAGTTCTGTTGGTAGTTTTTACAGTACCCCGGTAGGCAAGAGAAAGGCACCACAAAACTTGTTCTACCTGCTTTCTGGGCTGAGATGGAGAATCGCTGAATTTTGGACTCGGCTCCTGACAAAATGTTCCAAACACACCCCATGCACAACTCCACCGGGGAAGGTGCCAGAAAGGAGTTCTGTTCGTAGTTTTTACAGTACCCCGGTAGGCAGCTGAAAGGCACCACAAAACTTGTTGTACCTGCTTTCTGGGCTGAGATGGAGAATCGCTGAATTTTGGACTCGGCTGGTGACAAAATGTTCCAAACACACCCCATGCACACCTCCACCGGGGAAGGTGCCAGAAACGAGTTCTGTTGGTAGTTTTTACACTACCCCGGTAGGCAGCTGAAAGGCACCACAAAACTTGTTGTACCTGCTTTCTGGGCTGAGATGGAGAATCGCTGAATTTTGGACTCGGCTGGTGACAAAATGTTCCAAACACACCCCATGCACAACTCCACCGAGGAAGGTGCCAGAAACAAGTTCTGTTGGTAGTTTTTACAGTACCCCGGTAGGCAGCTGAAAGGCACCACAAAACTTGTTGTACCTGCTTTCTGGGCAGAGATGGGGAACGGCTGAATTTTGGACTCGGCTGGTGACGAAATGTTCCAAACACACCCCATGCACACCTCCACCGGGGAAGGTGCCAGAAACGAGTTCTGTTGGTAGTTTTTACACTACCCCGGTAGGCAGCTGAAAGGCACCACAAAACTTGTTCTACCTGCTTTCTGGGCTGAGATGGGGAATCGCTGAATTTTGGACTCGGCTGGTAACAAAATGTTCCAAACACACCCCATGCACAGCTCCACCGGGGAAGGTGCCAGAAACGAGTTCTCTTGGTAGTTTTTACAGTACCCCGGTAGGCAAGAGAAAGGCACCACAAAACTTGTTCTACCTGCTTTCTGGGCTGAGATGGGGAATCGCTGAATTTTGGACTCGGCTGGTGACAAAATGTTCCAAACACACCCCATGCACAACTCCACCGGGGAAGGTGCCAGAAACAAGTTCTGTTGGTAGTTTTTACAGTACCCCGGTAGGCAGCTGAAAGGCACCACAAAACTTGTTCTACCTGCTTTCTGGGCAGAGATGGGGAACAGCTGAATTTTGGACTCGGCTGGTGACAAAATGTTCCAAACACACCCCATGCACAACTCCACCGGGGAAGGTGCCAGAAACGAGTTCTGTTGGTAGTTTTTACACTACCCCGGTAGGCAGCTGAAAGGCACCACAAAAGTTGTTCTACCTGCTTTCTGGGCTGAGATGGGGAATAGCTGAATTTTGGACTCGGCTGGTAACAAAATGTTCCAAACACACCCCATGCACAGCTCCACCGGGGAAGGTGCCAGAAACGAGTTCTGTTGGTAGTTTTTACAGTACCCCGGTAGGCAAGAGAAAGGCACCACAAAACTTGTTCTACCTGCTTTCTGGGCTGAGATGGAGAATCGCTGAATTTTGGACTCGGCTCCTGACAAAATGTTCCAAACACACCCCATGCACAACTCCACCGGCAAAGGTGCCAGAAACGAGTTCTGTTGGTAGTTTTTACAGTACCCCGGTAGGCAGCTGAAAGGCACCACAAAACTTGTTGTACCTGCTTTCTGGGCTGAGATGGGGAACGGCTGAATTTTGGACTCGGCTGGTGACAAAATGTTCCAAACACACCCCATGCACAACTCCACCGGGGAAGGTGCCAGAAACGAGTTCTGTTGGTAGTTTTTACACTACCCCGGTAGGCAGCTGAAAGGCACCACAAAACTTGTTCTACCTGCTTTCTGGGCTGAGATGGGGAACGGCTGAATTTTGGACTCGGCTGGTGACAAAATGTTCCAAACACACCCCATGCACAACTCCACCGGGGAAGGTGCCAGAAACGAGTTCTGTTGGTAGTTTTAACACTACCCCGGTAGGCAGCTGAAAGGCACCACAAAACTTGTTCTACCTGCTTTCTGGGCTGAGATGGGGAACAGCTGAATTTTGGACTCGGCTGGTGACAAAATGTTCCAAACACACCCCATGCACAGCTCCACCGGCAAAGGTGCCAGAAACGAGTTCTGTTGGTAGTTTTTACACTACCCCGGTAGGCAGCTGAAAGGCACCACAAAACTTGTTCTACCTGCTTTCTGGGCTGAGATGGGGAATCGCTGAATTTTGGACTCGGCTGCTGACAAAATGTTCCAAACACACCCCATGCACAACTCCTCCGGGGAAGGTGCCAGAAACGAGTTCTGTTGGTAGTTTTTACAGTACCCCGGTAGGCAAGAGAAAGGCACCACAAAACTTGTTCTACCTGCTTTCTGGGCTGAGATGGAGAATCGCTGAATTTTGGACTCGGCTCCTGACAAAATGTTCCAAACACACCCCATGCACAACTCCACCGGCAAAGGTGCCAGAAACGAGTTCTGTTGGTAGTTTTTACAGTACCCCGGTAGGCAGCTGAAAGGCACCACAAAACTTGTTCTACCTGCTTTCTGGGCTGAGATGAGGAACGGCTGAATTTTGGACTCGGCTGGTGACAAAATGTTCCAAACACACCCCATGCACAACTCCACCGGGGAAGGTGCCAGAAACGAGTTCTGTTGGTAGTTTTTACACTACCCCGGTAGGCAGCTGAAAGGCACCACAAAACTTGTTCTACCTGCTTTCTGGGCTGAGATGGGGAACGGCTGTATTTTGGACTCGGCTGGTAACAAAATGTTCCAAACACACCCCATGCACAACTCCACCGGGGAAGGTGCCAGAAACGAGTTCTGTTGGTAGTTTTAACACTACCCCGGTAGGCAGCTGAAAGGCACCACAAAACTTGTTCTACCTGCTTTCTGGGCTGAGATGGGGAACAGCTGAATTTTGGACTCGGCTGGTGACAAAATGTTCCAAACACACCCCATGCACAGGTCCACCGGCAAAGGTGCCAGAAACGAGTTCTGTTGGTAGTTTTTACACTACCCCGGTAGGCAGCTGAAAGGCACCACAAAACTTGTTCTACCTGCTTTCTGGGCTGAGATGGGGAATCGCTGAATTTTGGACTCGGCTGGTGACAAATTGTTCCAAACACACCCCATGCACAACTCCTCCGGGGAAGGTGCCAGAAACGAGTTCTGTTGGTAGTTTTTACACTACCCCGGTAGGCAGCTGAAAGGCACCACAAAAGTTTTTCTACCTGCTTTCTGGGCTGAGATGGGGATCAGCTGAATTTTGGACTCGGCTGGTGACAAAATGTTCCAAACACACCCCATGCACAACTCCACCGGGGAAGGTGCCAGAAACGAGTTCTGTTGGTAGTTTTTACACTACCCCGGTAGGCAGCTGAAAGGCACCACAAAACTTGTTCTACCTGCTTTCTGGGCTGAGATGGGGGAACAGCTGAATTTTGGACTCGGCTGGTGACAAAATGTTCCAAACACACCCCATGCACAGCTCCACCGGCAAAGGTGCCAGAAACGAGTTCTGTTGGTAGTTTTTACACTACCCCGGTAGGCAGCTGAAAGGCACCACAAAACTTGTTCTACCTGCTTTCTGGGCTGAGATGGGGAATCGCTGAATTTTGGACTCGGCTGCTGACAAAATGTTCCAAACACACCCCATGCACAACTCCTCCGGCAAAGGTGCCAGAAACGAGTTCTGTTGGTAGTTTTTACACTACCCCGGTAGGCAAGAGAAAGGCACTACAAAACTTGTTCTACCTGCTTTCTGGGCTGAGATGGAGAATAGCTGAATTTTGGACTCGGCTGGTGACAAATTGTTCCAAACACACCCCATGCACAACTCCACCGGGGAAGGGGCCAGAAACGAGTTCTGTTGGTAGTTTTTACAGTACCCCGGTAGGCAGCTGAAAGGCACCACAAAAGTTTTTTCTACCTGCTTTCTGGTCTGAGATGGGGATCAGCTGAATTTTGGACTCGGCTGGTGACAAAATGTTCCAAACACACCCCCATGCACAACTCCACCGGGGAAGGTGCCAGAAACGAGTTCTGTTGGTAGTTTTTACAGTACCCCGGTAGGCAGCTGAAAGGCACCACAAAACTTGTTCTACCTGCTTTCTGGGCTGAGATGGGGAATCGCTGAATTTTGGACTCGGCTGCTGACAAAATGTTCCAAACACACCCCATGCACAACTCCTCCGGGGAAGGTGCCAGAAACGAGTTCTGTTGGTAGTTTTTACACTACCCCGGTAGGCAAGAGAAAGGCACTACAAAACTTGTTCTACCTGCTTTCTGGCTGAGATGGAGAATAGCTGAATTTTTGGACGCGGCTGGTGACAAATTGTTCCAAACACACCCCATGCACAACTCCACCGGGGAAGGGGCCAGAAACGAGTTCTGTTGGTAGTTTTTACACTACCCCGGTAGGCAGCTGAAAGGCACCACAAAAGTTTTTCTACCTGCTTTCTGGTCTGAGATGGGGATCAGCTGAATTTTGGACTCGGCTGCTGACAAAATGTTCCAAACACACCCCATGCACAACTCCACCGGGGAAGGTGCCAGAAACGAGTTCTGTTGGTAGTTTTTACACTACCCCGGTAGGCAGCTGAAAGGCACCACAAAACTTGTTGTACCTGCTTTCTGGGCAGAGATGGGGAACGGCTGAATTTTGGACTCGGCTCCTGACAAAATGTTCCAAACACACCCCATGCACAGCTCCACCGGCAAAGGTGCCAGAAACGAGTTCTGTTGGTAGTTTTTACACTACCCCGATAGGCAGCTGAAAGGCACCACAAAACTTGTTCTACCTGCTTTCTGGGCTGAGATGGGGAACAGCTGAATTTTGGACTCGGCTGGTGACAAAATGTTCCAAACACACCCCATGCACAGCTCCACCGGCAAAGGTGCCAGAAACGAGTTCTGTTGGTAGTTTTTACACTACCCCGGTAGGCAGCTGAAAGGCACCACAAAACTTGTTCTACCTGCTTTCTGGGCTGAGATGGGGAACGGCTGAATTTTGGACTCGGCTGGTAACAAAATGTTCCAAACACACCCCATGCACAACTCCACCGGGGAAGGTGCCAGAAACGAGTTCTGTTGGTAGTTTTAACACTACCCCGGTAGGCAGCTGAAAGGCACCACAAAACTTGTTCTACCTGCTTTCTGGGCTGAGATGGGGGAACAGCTGAATTTTGGACTCGGCTCCTGACAAAATGTTCCAAACACACCCCATGCACAGGTCCACCGGCAAAGGTGCCGAGAAACGAGGTTCTGTTGGTAGTTTTTACACTACCCCGGTAGGCAGCTGAAAGGCACCACAAAACTTGTTCTACCTGCTTTCTGGGCTGAGATGGGGAATCGCTGAATTTTGGACTCGGCTGGTGACAAATTGTTCCAAACACACCCCATGCACAACTCCTCCGGGGAAGGTGCCAGAAACGAGTTCTGTTGGTAGTTTTTTACACTACCCCGGTAGGCAGCTGAAAGGCACCACAAAAGTTTTTTCTACCTGCTTTCTGGGCTGAGATGGGGATCAGCTGAATTTTGGACTCGGCTGGTGACAAAATGTTCCAAACACACCCCATGCACAACTCCACCGGGGAAGGTGCCAGAAACGAGTTCTGTTGGTAGTTTTTACACTACCCCGGTAGGCAGCTGAAAGGCACCACAAAACTTGTTCTACCTGCTTTCTGGGCTGAGATGGGGAACAGCTGAATTTTTGGACTCGGCTGGTGACAAAATGTTCCAAACACACCCCATGCACAGCTCCACCGGCAAAGGTGCCAGAAACGAGTTCTGTTGGTAGTTTTTACAGTACCCCGGTAGGCAGCTGAAAGGCACCACAAAACTTGTTCTACCTGCTTTCTGGGCTGAGATGGGGAATCGCTGAATTTTGGACTCGGCTGCTGACAAAATGTTCCAAACACACCCCATGCACAACTCCTCCGGCAAAGGTGCCAGAAACGAGTTCTGTTGGTAGTTTTTACACTACCCCGGTAGGCAAGAGAAAGGCACTACAAAACTTGTTCTACCTGCTTTCTGGGCTGAGATGGAGAATCGCTGAATTTTGGACTCGGCTGGTGACAAATTGTTCCAAACACACCCCATGCACAACTCCACCGGGGAAGGGGCCAGAAACGAGTTCTGTTGGTAGTTTTTACAGTACCCCGGTAGGCAGCTGAAAGGCACCACAAAAGTTTTTCTACCTGCTTTCTGGTCTGAGATGGGGATCAGCTGAATTTTGGACTCGGCTGGTGACAAAATGTTCCAAACACACCCCATGCACAACTCCACCGGGGAAGGTGCCAGAAACGAGTTCTGTTGGTAGTTTTTACAGTACCCCGGTAGGCAGCTGAAAGGCACCACAAAACTTGTTCTACCTGCTTTCTGGGCTGAGATGGGGAATCGCTGAATTTTGGACTCGGCTGCTGACAAAATGTTCCAAACACACCCCATGCACAACTCCTCCGGGGAAGGTGCCAGAAACGAGTTCTGTTGGTAGTTTTTACACTACCCCGGTAGGCAAGAGAAAGGCACTACAAAACTTGTTCTACCTGCT
Organism: Falco biarmicus; assembly: GCF_023638135.1. Classification (NCBI taxonomy): domain Eukaryota; kingdom Metazoa; phylum Chordata; class Aves; order Falconiformes; family Falconidae; genus Falco; species Falco biarmicus. Next base: position 157,533 of record NW_026611785.1, read on the forward strand.
TTCTGGCTGAGATGGAGAATAGCTGAATTTTGGACTCGGCTGGTGACAAATTGTTCCAAACACACCCCATGCACAACTCCACCGGGGAAGGGGCCAGAAACGAGTTCTGATGGTAGTTTTTACACTACCCCGGTAGGCAGCTGAAAGGCACCACAAAAGTTTTTCTACCTGCTTTCTGGTCTGAGATGGGGATCAGCTGAATTTTGGACTCGGCTGCTGACAAAATGTTCCAAACACACCCCATGCACAACTCCACCGGGGAAGGTGCCAGAAACGAGTTCTGTTGGTAGTTTTTACACTACCCCGGTAGGCAGCTGAAAGGCACCACAAAACTTGTTGTACCTGCTTTCTGGGCAGAGATGGGGAACGGCTGAATTTTGGACTCGGCTCCTGACAAAATGTTCCAAACACACCCCATGCACAGCTCCACCGGCAAAGGTGCCAGAAACGAGTTCTGTTGGTAGTTTTTACACTACCCCGATAGGCAGCTGAAAGGCACCACAAAACTTGTTCTACCTGCTTTCTGGGCTGAGATGGGGAACAGCTGAATTTTGGACTCGGCTGGTGACAAAATGTTCCAAACACACCCCATGCACAGCTCCACCGGCAAAGGTGCCAGAAACGAGTTCTGTTGGTAGTTTTTACACTACCCCGGTAGGCAGCTGAAAGGCACCACAAAACTTGTTCTACCTGCTTTCTGGGCTGAGATGGGGAATCGCTGAATTTTGGACTCGGCTCCTGACAAAATGTTCCAAACACACCCCATGCACAACTCCTCCGGCAAAGGTGCCAGAAACGAGTTCTGTTGGTAGTTTTTACACTACCCCGGTAGGCAAGAGAAAGGCACTACAAAACTTGTTCTACCTGCTTTCTGGGCTGAGATGGAGAATAGCTGAATTTTGGACTCGGCTGGTGACAAATTGTTCCAAACACACCCATGCACAACTCCACCGGGGAAGGGGCCAGAAACGAGTTCTGTTGGTAGTTTTTACAGTACCCCGGTAGGCAGCTGAAAGGCACCACAAAAGTTTTTCTACCTGCTTTCTGGTCTGAGATGGGGATCAGCTGAATTTTGGACTCGGCTGGTGACAAAATGTTCCAAA